>NC_062199.1:3651309-3671309 GCF_912470025.1 Vespa velutina | reverse complement strand
GTTCAAGATTATATGTGACATTTTATGATTCGAATAGTTAAAACAAAAACATTTTTGCCGGTTAAAAATATTGATCGTATTAAATATTAAATATCGTTCATATATAATTATAAGAATACAATCAAACATTATTTAATGATTAAATACTTAAGTTTAAAAATGAGAAAATTTTAGATAAAACAATTCTTTAATTAAGAAAAATTAATTTTATAGTTATATATTTCTGAATCCATACACACACACATACTTACACACACACATTTAAAAAATTTTTAAATGTACAAAAATTAAAAATTCTATTTATAAAATTATCTATATATAAATACATATATATACAAACACATATACGTATTTAAAAAATTATTAAATCAACAAAAATTAAAAATTGTATTTATAAAATTATATATTTTTGATCACACACGTACACAAACATATACAGATAAACAGATACACAAACACATACAGACTCATACATAAACATTTTTTTAATTTTTTAACTAGAATTAAAAATATTATATTTATACAATTATATATTTCTGAGCTTGTATATACGTCCATATGCAAACACATACCTATACAGATATATATACACACACCCACACACATATATATATATATATATATATATACACGTGCTTTACATTACGATGATATATCACAATCCTTTCAAGTTACTTACGTAAACATATCATCGTTAGGTCGATTTTGTATCGAAGACACCCTATACATGAACGCATACCATACATACGTCAGGATGCTCGTAACGAGAACAGTGTTGGAGGTGGAGGAGACGATTGTGAAGGTGGAGACAGTGTTGGTGGTGGTGGTGGTGATGGTGAAGATGGTGGAATGGGATGGATTGGGAGGAAGGGTTGGTAGGAGAAAGGAGTCGGGTACGGGGGAACAGGGGAGAGGGGTGTGGAATCGACTAATTTGAAATTCAGCTTCGTTCTTCCTGTTGCACGAACGAGCTTTCGTAGAAACCGAATATACTATACGTATATTACAGGGGAGAGTAAAGGAGAAAGAAGAGAAAGAAAGAAATGATAAGAATAGGGAAAGATACGATGATAAAAAGTGACAGACACTATACGGGGTGTTACATTTAAATCGTGAATATTTCAAAGTTATTCTCGTTAATCTTTTCTTTTTTTTTTTTTCTTTTTCTCTCTTTTTGCGCATGTAAAAAGAAAAAAGAGAGAAAAGAAAAATTATGTCTGTACGAACGAAGAAATTTTGCGGTTTAACGATTGGTCAATAATTTTTTATTGTTAAATCTATTTCAAGGTCATCTATGTCGATATAAATTCATGGCACACGATATTTCTCATAACTCGGATTTTAACTTGGATCGTCGACATATCTTTTATTATTACTCTTAAGATTATTGAATGCCTTAAGATCATTGAATGATCTTAACAACGTTTGGAAGATAGAAAGAGAAAAATAAAAAAAAAAAAAAAAAAAAAAAGAAAAGAAAACAAAAAAAAAGGGAGAAAGTTCGAAATTTTTTATCGTAAATCGACTTTTATCTTACGACATATCTCTCGCACGCTTATTTCATGTCATTCTTCCTTTTGCAAGCTTCAATGTCATAATATCAATTAAGGTATGTCGATTTATTTGAAAAAACAAAAAAAAAAAAAAACAAAAAAAGTAAAATAACAAAAAATAAATAAGTAAATGAGTAAAAAATATGAATAATTAAATAAATAAATAAACATTGACGAGTTTGATAATTTCGATATTGATCGTTTTTGAAAAAAGATATATATATATATATATATATATATATATAAAATGTAATATGTAAAAGATATATTTATTTATTTATTTATTTATTTACTTATATATTTATATAAACGATGTATATATATATATATGTCGTTTCAATCGAAAATATTCTTTGCTCTTGTTGGATTAAACGATTTTTGTTCCCTTGAAATTTCGTTCGTGTCGTTAAATACTAAAGGATGATATGTGTATTTCGTGATTATATTGAAACACCCTGTATATATATGTCATCACTTTTACAACGAGGAAAGGCAATGCGAATAAAGATGATGCGATTTCCTCATTTCCTTTGGAAACAAATTTACGACTGGTGCTTCGTGAGAAAAGCGTTCGTACCGTTTTAAAGTAGAAGCAGACATCTTCTTCCTCTTCTTCTTCTTCTTCTTCTTTTTCTTCTTTTTTTTTTTATCTCAATTTCTTTTTTCTCTCTCTCTCTCTCACTCTCTCTTTCCCTCTCTCACTTCGTCCTTTGTTGTATACTATAAAAGAATCGATCACGGATTAGTAAGTTTTTTATTTTTTTTTTTTTTTCCTTTTCTTTTCTTTTTTTGTGTCCCTCGAACGTGGATGATTCAATAACGTTAAAACGTGAAGACTAAGAAGAGGAGAATATTTTATAAAGTTAATTATGAAATTTCGATTGGAAACGGGGAAAATATGGTAGACGTCGAGAGAATAATAAATAATATAATAATGTTTCAAGTCAATGGATTAATTTTAATTCATAAATATTCCAAGCTAATGTAAAAAGTATGCATAAATGTAGTCTGTGATAATTTATTTTTCTTTTTTTTTTTGTTTTCTCTTTTTTTCTTTTTTCTCTTATTCCGTTTCTTTTTTCATTAATCGTTACGTACAATTATAATGATTGAACTATTGTCGAAAGTAATGCGCCAAATCTGGGAACAAATTTTTACTTAGATCGATAATAGTAAAAAATCGATTCCTTGAAGATGCTTGAAAAAATTTAATACACTTAACATTTTATTAAAAATAATCTTTTAATGAAATAACATTTTAATGAAAATATATTGTATAGTTTTTTCTTTATTTTTCTTTTCTTTTCTCTTTTTCTTTTTTTCTTTCTATTTTTATTTTTAATTCTGCTTATGTACATTTTCTTTTTTTATCTTTTGTAAAAATAAACACACACATATATATATATATATATATATATATATATATTTATCATATATACTATATAAAATAAATACGTAATAATATTTCAAATAAATTTTGCAATAGGCAAATAATTTCAAATGAATCGTAACATAATAACATATCGTATAAATTTTTAATGTATTTACGTAAGATAACAAAAGACAACAAATAATCTTTCAATAAATAATCACACACATACATACACACATACACACACACATATATATATATATATATATATATATAATATGAAACGAACTTTATATAATATACATTATACATACACATATACATATATACATACATATATACATACATATATACACATATATATATATATATACATATATACGATATATGGTGATAAACAAATGAACGTAAAGTCGTTTATTGAATGTGCAATACATATGTATATATATATATATATATATATACATATACAAAAGCTTAGCTACTTTGATATTTATATATTCGTCATCTTTGAGGCTTTTGTCAGTCAGTATATATTATATATTATATAAACTATCTACATAGATATGGTTATAAATTCTTTCGAGAGTAGTTCCTAGTAACGTATGTATATACATGTATATACGAAAATTCAATCCGATAGAAATTTATACGAAAAGGAATAATTCATAATCGTTCTCTTTCTTGAAACGAGTTTGAAATGAATGAAATTTAAACCCTTATAATCTTTTCGTCCACCCCCCGCCCTCCCCCTACCCCTTAGCCACTCCATTGATATTTTTTTCGCGGACGAGGAACAACTAATATTTCAAACGAAAGTTATTTTTTTTTCTCGTTTTTTCTTTTGTCTCTTCCTTTTTTTTTTTTTTTTTATCAAAGAAAAGATTAACGATAGGTGTATCTATTTAAATAAAGGAAAAAGAAAGAAAGAAAAAAAAAAAAAAAGAAGAAAAGACACACAGCTGGCCTCGAAACCTTCGATTAAATAAGTGTTAAATGTCCATTTTACTTGTCACCTTTGAAATTGGATAACATTTGTACGGATAAAATTTTTTTCTCAAAAAGTATCGCACAATCGTGATAAAAATTAATCTCGACAGATATATTTGAATATTCGATATACTAAATATTATAATATTACATATTATAGTATTATATAGTATATTATATTATGTTTTAAATATAACTTATCATTAGATTTAATAGAAAAATTAAATAGTTCGTATGTGAAATTAATTAATGGCAAATAATTTTATAATTATTAAATATGGAAAACAAATTTAAAATATATATATATATATTATATATAAATTATATATATATAATATACATTAATTATATATTATATAAATATATATATATACATAAATAAATATATTTATATATAAATAATATACACATATGTAAATATCGTATATCGTATGCATTTCACTTGTATATATATCTATATATATCATCTTTTATCTTATATAAAATCTGTTCTATATTATATATATAATTATATATATATATATATATATATATATATTATAAATATATATTATATATCATTATATGTATAATATATATTAATAATATATGTATAATAAACTTTAAAGCTTACACGGCTTTGTAGAAGGTTAATTTTGAAGATAAGAGAAAGATGGAGAGAGAGAGAGAGAGAGAGAGAGAGAGAGAGAGAGAGAGAGAGAGAGAGAAATCATTTATCTTTGTCTTGACGTCCTCTCATCAATCGACTATAGAAATATTTAGTTCTTCTCCTTTTAATCTATAATAGACCTATTAGATGATATTCTCTTGAGAGCCGTATTCGAAGCTTTTCGGAAAGTTTCACTGACATTATTGAAGGTATCTCGGATCGTTCGTCACTATTCAAGTACGAGGTATGTTATACCATTCACGAGTTTGACGTAGTACGGAGTTATACAATCGGAAGTCAATAAAACGTTATGAAAAAAGAGAGAGAGAGAGAGAGAGAGAGAGAGAGAGAGAGAGAGAGAGAGAAAGAGAGAGAAACAGATAGATAGATAGAGAGAGTGAGAGATAGAGAGAGAGATAGAATGAGAGAGGATAAAAATAATTAATTAAACAAAGAGAAAAAGTATTAATGAGTATGTGAAAATAAAAATGATTTGATTAACAAAATAACGAGACTTTTTTATATTTGTAATTTCTTTCTTTCTCGATACTTTACTTTCTAATTCTACTTTTTTATATTTTTTTCTTTTCTTCTTTTCTTTTCTATATAATATAAATAAATTTCTATATTAATATAAATTTATACTTATAATATGAAAAAGAATTTATTATTATACGTATTTATAAATTATATGTATTTTCAAGATAAATAAGATAATCAATAAGCTCTATAATATATATATATATATCTGTATACGTGTGTATATATATGTGTGTGTGTGTGTGTGTATATGTGCGTGCGTGTATATATATATTTCTTTTTTTTTTTCTCGTTGTTGGGGCCAATAACGAAACGATTTAACAGAGAAAATAAGTACGTCAAATCTATCAAAATAGAACGAACGATCGAAAAAGCTTTTCTGGCACTCTCGAATCGCCACTTGGCGTTTACTATTTTTTTTTTTTCCTTTTTTTCTTCTTTTTTACGAGCTCGATTTTTCGCATCTTTTTATACGTATGTGCATTTTCATTTATTTATTTATTTTATTTATTTATTCATTTATTTCTTTTTTTTTCTTTTTTTTTTTTTTTTTTTTTTCTTTTTTTTTTTTTTTTTTTGAAATCCTGTTTCCACTTGATTCATTTGATTGAATTAAACTTATGAACAGAAAGGAAAAATTACAATATTATTTATAGATGTATTATATCGTTATATTTTTTTTTCTTGTTTTCTTTTTTTCTTTTTTGGAGGATTAGAAATAAATCGGACGTCATTGGAAAGGATCAATGTTAATTATAGAATTTTTTAATAATTATTTAATTCATATAATTATATAATTAATATCAAAACGTATGATTACACGTATATATATTTATGTATATATCTATAATAGTATATACCTATAAATCAATTGATACGAGCGATGTCATAATTTTTTTTTTTTTTTTTTAAATAAAAATATTTTTTATTTTTTTTATAATGAAACGAAGATGATTGCCATTAAAAATAAAGGATATAAAAATTTGACCGAAAGTTTACAAAGGTAAATAAATGTGATTGGATTAAAGTTTCGATCTATGATCCTGCAATTAATTGATCCGATATTTGGAAAAAAATATATACATGTAATATATATGTATACACACACACACACACACACACACATGAATTCATAGAAGCAAAATCATTTTGTAAAGTTACACTATAAAAGTCGATTGCAATTGCAAGCTCAAAAATATTTTCTGTAATTAAAATAGAACTTAAATGATCGTATCAAAATTCATAACAAAATAATATCGCCTCTTGAGAATGATATAATAGAAATTTTAAATTAAAGAATCTCAATTGAAATTTGAAGTTTAAAAATTAAAAAACTTAATATAATGTCAATACAAAGCTCATAAGTTTATTTATTTAACTTGTCAATTTGTTCCAATGTTTAACGATCTATGACAAATAGAAGATAATGATTAAATTAATTCGTAGAAGCATTATGAATATAATGATCATATTAATTCGTAAACTTTGTTAAACTTTGTGAGAGAAACAAATTGAATCGTATGTTAATGTTAAAAAAAAAAAAATAGAAAGGCATTCAGCTGTCGTAGCCCGATAACAACAAAAATTTATATTATTACATTATCAATTTTTTCTATCTAACTTCTTGGGAGCAAATTCTATGTATACAGAGAAGAGGAAGAAAAAAAAAAGGAAAAGAAAAGAAAGAAAAGGAACAAAGGATAAAATCGACTTACATACGTACGTACCTACGAGAATGACGATGATAAGAATTTTCGGTAATGCGAGAAAATATCTTTTACGTTGCGAATTAATGATAATAGTGATTAGAAGGAGGGGAAAAAAATAAATAAATAAGTAAATTACAAAAGAAAAAAAAAAAGAACAAAAGAATAAGAAAAACCAAAAAGGTTATTAAAAACAAAAAATCCGATATATATATATATAATATATATATATATATTTTTTTTTTTTCGATGAATTTAATAAAAAGAAAGAGGGCGATAGAGAGAGAAAGAGAAGTGAAAAAGCAAGAGAGAGAAAAAGAAAAAGAGAGAGACGAAGAGAGAAAGAGATAGATAGAGATAGATAGAAAGAATAAAAGAGAGAGAGAGAGAGAGAGAGAGATAAAGATACAGAGAAAAAAGAAAAGAGAGAGAAAGTGAGAAAGAGAGAGAGAGAGGTGAAGATAGAGAGAAAGAGATAGATAAAAATAAAGATAAAGATAAAGAGAGAGAGAGAGAGAGAGAGAGAGAGAGAAATAAAGATATAGAAAAAGGAGAAAGAAAAAGATACAAAATAAGAGAAAGAGAGAGAGAGAGAGAGAGAGAGAGAGAGAGAGAAGTAAGTTCAACTGATGTGTATAAGTAAGATAATATTTCGAAATATGTACGTGAGAGAGCGACGAAGAAGGCAGGGGGGGAGAAAGAGAGAGAGAGAGAGAGAGAGAGAGAGAGAGAGAGAGAGAGAGAGTATATATCTCTGGCACCGCAAGCTCGAAACTTATCTAAAAGACGAAGGAAGGGGTTGTGCTTGGTGCACGGGTTCGGTCCACGGCGCAAACTCGGGCTCGTCCTTGTTCCCTCCCACTCTGCTAAGGGGATAGAGGTGGAGCTCTGCCTACTACCCGCCAATACATGTCCCGTCTCTCGGTTGCCGCGTTACCCCGTCGCTAGATCAGTCCTTTACGTCCGAAAACGCGGCGCGACGATCTACGCAACCCCCGTTCTATTTCGGTGTGTGTGTTGTCGTTGCCATTGCCGTTGCCGTTGCCGTTGCCGTTGCTGTTGCCGTTTGCCGTTGTCGTTGCGTTGCGTGCGTTACGTGCGTGCGTACGTATGTGCGTGCGTGCGTGCGTGCGTGCGTACGTGCGTACATTCTACCGTTCAAACGTGTGTTAATTGTGCGCATTTGCGTGTGCGGTGACCGTGTGCGTGTAACGTTTGCGTTTGCCTGTGTGCGTGCATGCGTGAGTGGGTGCCTGCGTGCGTGCGTGTGTGGTGTTCGTTTGTGTTTCTACGTGCGTACGTACGTGCTTTCGTTTGTGTGTCTCTCTCTTTCTCTTCCTCTCTCTCTCTCTCGTCTCTCTCTCTCTGTGTGGTGTGGGTGTGTTGTGTGGTGTAGTATGGTGTGGGTCTAATCGCTACGTTTCGAAAAGAAAAAAGGAAAGGAAAAGAAAGATAAGAGAAAATAATAGTAAAAGAGAAATAGGAAGAAAGTATCGAGGAAAAAAGTAAATGCAGAAAAGAAAGAAAGAAAGAATGATTTGAAAGGAAGGAAGAGGAAGTATTGGAACGAATGGAAAAACAAAGAGAAGAAAGAAAATTCACGCTTTAAATCACATTTTCTTATCATCCGTCATCATCTGTCATCAGTCAAAAGTCACAAATAAACATATTAATCTATGACATATAAATCGCTGACAGGAAGAATATAACAAAGTTCGCTTATTCAGTTCGTTGAATGCGTTCGTTTCGTTTAACGTCACCCCATCTCCGTAGTTTCGTAGATCTTCTCTTTTATTTCTCCTTCCTTTTTGTTTTGCTCCTTCGCTTTTTTTTTCTTTTTATCTTTTTGGTTTTCGTTGACACGGGAGTTGGACGAGAGTAAGGGATGTAGAAGGAATGGGCAGGGAGGGGGCGTGAGAAGGGGTAGTGGTGGCGGGTTTGCTTGGGTTGATTGGTGTTCCCGAACCAGAAAAAAAGAAAAAGAAAGAAAGAAACAAGAAAAAGACAAACAGGAAAAACACGCGAGGAGAGAAAGAAATGAAAAGGAAAGAGAAAGGGAGAAATGGAAAAAAGAAAAAACGACTACGACAAAAATGCTACGCGTGTAAAATAAAAAAAAAAGAAAGGAAAGGAAAAAAAAAAAGAAAAAAGAGAGAAAAACATTTTGGAATGAACGTACATCGATTAACATATATATATATATATAGATATATACACACAACGTGTGTCGGATAAATTCCTAATTAATAAAGATCTTGCGATTAAAAAATTTGAAATATTCCATGGGGATTTTATTATTGGTCGTTTGTTATCGGTGGCCCATGATTAATTAAAAAACGCGATTAACGTGATTTACGATTGTAAAATTCGTCGATGGTTCGTTCCATTTACATCGACGGCCATATCTATTATATATCAATATGATTTACTCTGTCTTGCGATTTTTAATGAGAATCCAAATCTCCGTTATCGTTTCGTATCGCCTTTGTCCCGGGGATAGGTGGAAGGGAGAGTTAAGAGTTGGGGGTGGCTTTGGTCGAGTTTGATGGCGAGGGGTTGCATAGGATACAGGGGTTGAGGATGAGTATAAAGAAAAAAAAAAAAAAAAAAAAAGAAAAACGGACACTGCGATTTCTAAACGGTAGTTTCGATCGATTAGTTCGAATGAGAAATTCTTTCTTCTTTTCCAGGATTTTCCTTCTTTTTTTTTTTTTTTTTTTTTTCTTATCAACAAAAGATTCAAAGAAGAGAATAACACGTTTCGATAACTTCGAATGGAATTGCAGGCAATGTCATTTGGTAGATAATGTATTGTTCTTGGTTTTCGGTGATTTTTTTCTAGGAATTAATCTATTTTTATCCTAGGGCCCTAAAGTATGGGGGGAAAAAGATGATATAATACAAAGAGATATATATATATTATATATATACATATATATGAATAAAAAAGGAATCTGTAGAGTAATGCGGGAGTGTAGGAGGTGGGGGAGGTATAGGGTGGTAGAAGGAGAAAATTAGTCAATATTTAATAAAATCTTTTCTTTTTCTTTTTTCTTTTTTCTCCTCTATTTTGTTCCTTTTGTTCCTTTTTTTTCTTACAAATTTTCTCTCTTTTTATTTTTTTTTTTTTTATTATTATTATATAAAAATAATTTTGTATATGTGTATGTATGTATGTATATATATATATATGTGTGGTGTGTGTGTAATGTATATGTAAAATTTATATTTTTCAAAATTTATATCGGAAAATGAAAAAAAGGTATTAATTTCGTGGATGAAAAAGTTATTTCGATTTCTTATTTGAAATGTCAAATAAATTGGATATTTGTGAGGAGGCAATTTGCATCATTGAAAAAAATATTATAGTAGAATGAATTTGCTTGTATTTATTTTGAGGGATTGAAAGAGATTATCATCGGTTACTATAGACATATAGACGTATATATTCATGTATGTATAATAGCATATGTAGATATATATAGATATATATATATATATATATTATATAAAACTGTTGATATATAGGCCCAACGCGATGCTGCAATACTACTATTCACATCGTTCCATTTTTTCCGGCATAAACGAACAGATCGATCTGGGGACATACGATAGGTCCAACCGAAAAACCAACCTCGGCGAATCTGGTCGTCGCCATCGTTGTGTTTAGTAGAACGTTAATCGAATATTTTTTATTTCTCTTTTTCTTTTTTTTTTTTTTTTTTTTCCTTTTTCTTCCCGCGTAAGTGGTAACGTGCATGCGTGCGCCGACGGGTTTTTATATGCGCAGTTTTATTGAATTTTTTAATATTCATTTTAAGAAGAAATTTCTTGATACGAAAATCGTGAAAAGAAAAAAGAATATATATATATATATATATATTTATATGTACATATATATGTAAGTATGTGTATATACATACTTTTTATTAACATTTGTAATCATATAAAAATCTATTTTTATTTTATTTATTTGTCGAATTATAAATTGGTGATAATCGTTGATAGTAAGTGTAGAAAAAAATGTCTGCAGGGGTGATCGATTTGTTTATTTATATATATAGAATCGTATTTCGCGTAATTTATGATTATCGTGAGAAATTGCAAAAAAATAGAAGAAAAAAAGAAACTAATATACATATAAATGAAATTGTTTATGCATATTTTTATGTCATTCTTTATATTATACTCTTTCAAAACGATCTTCATGGTTTTTTATAAATTTGAATATGTTCTGTTCAACTTTGACCTTTTTTTTTCTCTTTTTTGATTTAATAATAATATCGATGACGTATACGATGAGTAATTAATATAAATAAATAAATTAATATTAAAAAACGCTCGTTAATGGCTTAAGCTTTTAATTATACGTAAGCTTTCTTAAATTTCTCTCTCTCTCCTTCTTTCTTTCCTTTTCTTGTGTGTAAAAGTTTCGGATTTTTAAATTATACTTCTTAAGCTCAGGTTTTTTGTTCTGTTTTTACGCTCTCTCCTCCCTCTCTCCTATCTCTCTCTCTCTATCTCTCTCTCTCCCTCTCTCTCTTTTCTTTTCTAATATATACCTTAAAAGTTTACGGTTTTTTATATTTTACTTCCTTAAAACTCGCTTTCTTTTTCTCGTGTATTAAGATAATAATAAGAACGTTAGTGTTATGATATTGATTGATAAGCAAGTTAAAAAAAAAAAATAAAAAAACAAAAAGAAGGAAAAAAAGGAAAAAAGGAAATTTCACTTATCATTAACGTACACTCTAATATTTATTTATTCGAATACGATTAATTAATAATTCATTTTCATATAAGTTAATTACAACTATAAATTCAAAGAAAAAAAATAAAAAAAAAAAAAATAAAAAAAAAAAGAAGAAAAGAAAAAACAAAAAAGACGATTTAATTATTATATGAAACACAATATCAATGGAGATTAACCAGAGTTAAAATTCACAGGAATCCAAGAATATTTCGATCATTTTATTAAACATTAATGTGTATTATAAAGGTCAAGTTTAAATATATTATATTATTTCATTAAATATTCTTTTGGATTTTGTCGACTTACATCTCAATACAATGAATTTGAATTAACATTTCCATAAATGTTAACATATATATATATATATATATATATATATATATATATATATATTCCATTAATTAATGTAAATATTTCTATATTTCATTTATTGGGTGTATAAATTACATAAAAATTTTTCATTTTATTTTTATTTTTATTTTTATTTTACATTACAACACAAAAGTGAATAGGTAGGATAGTTTTTTTTTTATGTAAAGAATTTATATACATATATATTATATATATAATATATATATACAATTTTTCATTATATAAATAAAATAAATTATTTCGTTGATAAGTTTTTATGAGATTTTATAATCTTCGTTTATAAAAAAAATTGATTTCGAATACAACGGAAAAAAAATTCTTCTTATTATTTAAATTTTTATTAACCTCAGATCTCAGAACTTTGAATAAAGAAAAAAAAAAGGAGAGAGAGAGAAGACAATTTATTATTTTATACAAAATAATTTCTTTCGTTTTACAGAAGATAATATGGAATCGAAAAAAAAGAAAGTAGTATGAAAAAAAAAAGAAAAAAAATAATATAAAGCAAAAAAGGAAGAAGAAAAAAAACAAAAGAAAATAAAGAAACAAAATAAAAAATAAGAAAGGAAACGAAACAAAATATGAATCAATAATAATTAATAAAAAAAAAGAAATTAAGATATAATAACAAAACCTCATAATGGAACGATCTCTCCGTGACTTAAAGATATAGAAGAAAGGAGAAATAGTATAGTTGATCCGTGAAACGTAACGGTATGGTATGATCTCTCTTTCTTTCTCTCTCTCTCTCTCTCTCTCTCTCTTTCTCTTTTTCCTCTCTCTTCCTCTATCTATGTATCTCTTTCTCTTCGGTTCGTGGCTCTTTTGAGCGGTTTCAAGATCGCACGTGAAAGGCGAGTGGTACAATATACCGATCGATCGTTTAAAATTTTCTGCCAGTCGACGTCGACCCGGACGATCGACAGCACGTCTGCACAAACGCGCTCCGCATCGGCTGTCCGCATATCTTTCACGAAGAATCCTGACAATTGTACGTACGTAAATTACGCGAAGCTTCCTGTTTAAAGGAGGAAAGAAAAAAAAAAAAAAAAAAAAAAAAAAAGAAAAAAAAAAAGAAAAAAATAGTAAACAAAAATTTAACGGGAAGAAAATTAGGGCGTTGATATTTTTGCAAAATGAAAAAAAAAAATACTTCACGATTGATTAGAACGTATCTTGAGTGACAGGGTGGGAGGTGGGAAATAGGGAAATATGGATATAGAGTGAAGGTATTAGGGGAGTGGGGGGAAAGGGAAGGGTTTATATAGTCAGTTTCAAGGTCGAATAAGAAAGGCGATGGCTAACATCTTTGATCTTAAGCCACATAGTTTTGATTTAAATTCTACCTATGATACGCTCCAAAATTTTTCTTTACCAGAAAAGAATTTTCTTTTTTTTCTTCTTTCCTTTTTTTTATTTTATTTTATTACATTATTTATTTCTTTTTTTTATAATAATTTGTTATAATTGTTGTTATATAATCATTGTAAATATATAAATATATTTATAATACACCACATACTCACTCACATACACACCACACACACACACAACACATACCACACATATATATATATATATGTATGTTTATATATATGTAGTATTATATATTATTAATTTTATTATCGATATTATTAATAGAAAAATTAATGATATTATTAATATTATTATAATCAACAATCCTCACAAATAATAATCATAATAATAATAATAATAATAATAATAATAATAATAATAATAATATAAGTTATTTTATTTATAATAATATAACTTGATAATATAAACTTTAATATTAATCTTTCTCAAATAATTCTTTCCTTCCGTTTAATAATAAATAATAATAATTACTAATAATATAATAATATAATCATAGTAATAATAATAATAATAATTAAAAAGATAATGACAGCTATTATTATATCTATTATTATGGAAAAGATTGATTACAACGAGGGATCTATTTTTTCCAAGTGTTAAGTTATAATCCACGAATTTCAAATCGGGGTGTAGTGTACGGCGCGATGTGTACGGTGTAAGTGTGTTTTTCTGTTGTGTGTGTCTCTCTCTCCTCTCTCTCCTCTCTCTCTCTCTTTCTTTCTCTCCCTTTATATATATATATATATATGAGAGGGAGAGGTAGAATATATATCTCTCTTTCTCAGTGCACATGTGTCGTATTTGTTACAACTTACAACACTACTTGCCATAGTAATTGGATGAGAAAATACTTTGGACGTTGGACGAATGAGAAACGACAAAAATGGATACTAAAACTCTGCGAATCGTATCCGGTCTACTTTTTGCACATATCGGTAAGGTTGTAATGATAAATATTTCTTATTAGAAAATTAACCAAAACGAACAAAAAGAAAATTGGGAACAAGAAAACCATAACTGATATATTATTCCAATCATAGTTTTATTTATTTATTTAACGTAGTGAGTGTGTGCGCGCACGCGCGCGCGCGTGTGTGTGTGTATGTGTGAGAGTCCGAATGTTACTAGATTCATTCGAAAGTTTCTAGAATTTCTAGTTTTAACGATTTTAAAAAGAAAAAGAAAAAAAGAATATGTTAAATTAAATTCTCTGGATGAAGGAGTAATTGATTTATGTATACCATCCTGTATATAATATTGTATAATATATATATAAGTATTATTAAAAATATATAAATATATATATTAATATATATATATATATATAAAATAGAAAAAATCTATATATAACATAAAAGACTTTAGAAATTTTATCACAAATTTTCTATGTGCGAAATGTTATTTAATATAAATAATATTAATATTAGTGATTATTTTATTATTATTATTATTATTATTAAACGTAAATATGTTCTAACGATCTAAATATTTGTTTAAATCGTACAATAAAGTTCTTAGAAGTAAGTAGAAGAAAGAAAAGAACATACTCTTTGAACTATTTCGTTCTAATTATATTAACATTGAATACGAATAATAGACATGAGATTAAATTATAAACATAGTATACATTATATATAATATATATAGAGAGAGAGAGAGATAGAGAGAGAATTTTTATTGTATTAATTAATAATTAAAAATAATATTAAATGCATATACATATAACCAAAAATTAATGAAGACAATTTGTAAAGCTTTAGTGGACCATCTCGTATATATACCTATTAATAGCTATTAATATTATAAATAATATTTAATATATATATATAATATAATAATGATAATAATAATAATAATAATAATAATAATAATAATAATCAAATATAAATTTCAATGGAAATAGTTTGTAACACTTTATATAGAATATAATGGTACATATATAGCTACATGTGCTTGCAATTAGTCAGTAGGTTGCTAGGTAAGGTGATTAGATATACAGAATGGAAAATCTTCTTAGAATGAATTTCGTCCTAATTCTAGATCCAAAGTTATTTTAACAGTACCATTTGATACTCTCGAATTGGCGTAGGGTTGGATCAAATCAGAAAAGAAGGTTTTCTCTCACAGGTCTATAGGACGATCGTGGGAGTCACTTCTATTTCGTTTAGGGCCGAAAATTCCATCCGCTTATGTCAGCATTCCTTCATTATCCTCGGTCCGATCGTCTGATTATGCTCCTAATTCAATGATTCACGTGTAAGATTCAACCTCCCACGATCATGCGATAGCGATGACAGTTACGTCATTAGTTACGTCGAGTCCAAAGACTTATTCTTTTTAAATGAGATTACAATTTATTCTTACGTATGAGATTATCATGAAATTCTAAATTTCCGATTCATCTTGATAAATGATAAATTAACGTTGCTGATATTTCCCTTTACTTTATTTCCTTTAACTTTACGTTCTTTTCTTCCTTCATTCTTTTATTTTTATTTATCTCATTTATTTATTTGTTTTTCCTCCAAAAGAAAGAAAAAGAAAAAAAGAGAAGAGAAACAAAAAATACAAAAAAATAAAAAAATAAAGAAAAAGAAATCATGCGGAAGGAAATTTTTAATTGTTGTCTTGCGTTGTTTAAAATGAGCTCAGAATCTTTGGGATATTTTTTTTTTTTTTTTTTTTTCATAAAATGATTTATATCGTTTATTCGTATACAACGAATTTATTTATTTATTTTTTTATTTATAAAGTTATACATGAATTGGTGAATTAAAACGAACGACTTTTTTCAACGAAACTTTATTTAATTATATCTAATACAATAATTCGAAGCTTTTTTAATATAATGAAAGAAAATAATGGAAACTATAAAAACTAACATACAAAAAAAAAATATCTAAATTTTATACAGCATTCATATATAAAAATATATAAATTCATTCGATTATTCTAATTAATGAATATTAATTGAAAAAAATAATAAAAATATAAATGAATAAATAAATTATTAAATGAAAAATAAATAAAAAATATAAATGAATAAATATTATTAAATAAAAATGAATAAATAAATGAATAAATAAATTATTAAATGAAAAATAAATAAAAATATAAATGAATAAATAAATTATTAAATAAAAAATGAATAAAAAGAATCAATAAATAAATTATTAAATAAAAAATGAATGAATAAACGAATGAATAAATTATTAAATGAAAATTCAATAAATAAATAATAAATAAATAATAAAATTGATTAATGCGTTAACCAATCATTTTGACTTTAATTACTTAGATTGTTGAGACCATTTGAAATAACGTCCGACTATAACCGAGTGTATAAACCTACGATGTGTTGTAATTTGAAAAGTTGAGCGATTTAGAGGGCAAATTGCTCGAGGAAAAGGAGGACGCGCGACACCCAGGGCCTTCCGAGTGGAAAGACGGCAGCAAATGCGTCGTCGTAATTGTATATGCCCTGGTGTGTTCGAGTTGAGATACGGAGCCCTGGCCTGCTTTTTGCTCGAGGACTTTCACTCAACCTCTCTTTCTCTCACTCTCTTACTCTCTCTCTCTCTCTCTCTCTCTCTCTCCTCTCTCTCTCATCTCTCTCTCTCTTTCTCTTTTTCTCTCTTTTCACACATACACACATCTTGGTACACACACACACATACACACACATACGTACGTACACAGACACGTATTGTCTTCTTTACTAACTTTCCAACATCAGTGTTCGGTGTTCATATTAAATTTTTCTTTCTTTCACTTTATCATATTTGAATAAATTTATTTTAGATTTTGAAAATTTCGCGACGATATTCTTTGAAAACTTATTGAAAAATTCAACAACGCCATGGTAAAACAAATTGTTTATATGGTTATTATCAACGTAAAAACGTTAGGATTTTATTTTTTTTCTATTCACGGAAGAAAATTAAATCGTTTAGGACACCCTATTATATATATATATATTATTTTCTTTCGACGTTTTGTCAAATTCGAATGATTTATTCTAGAAACAGGAAATATCGCGACGATTGTTCATTGAAATTTTTATTTTAAAGAATTCATAATGCTATGGGAAAATCTTGAAATAAAAGGAATTTACAAATAATCATCGTGCATGCAATTGTATATATATATATGGGACTATGGGATTATATGAGACTATTAATCCACATGAAATATTACGAATTATTTTTATTGTACCTGTATTAAGAAAAGATATTAAGTAATTTATTTTTACGTGGAACATCCATTTATTGGTCTTATCTTTACTTATTTTTCCGACATATATATATATATATATATATATATATATATATATGTGTGTGTTCGGTGTTAATATCAAATTGTCTCAGAAGAATTTTATGAAAATTGAATAAACTTCGTGATTGAGATTTAGAAAATTTCATGATGAAATATTATTTTTTGGACCGTTTTGGACCAATTCACCTGAATCATGATTTACAGATCATGTATGTCATAAACATTTAAGGTCTTACAAATTATTTTATTATCGATATTACACATTATGATTTGACACATTAAGGGATTGGAGGGATATTCCATATGAAGGTTCAAATTATTTCATCAAAAATGTAATTTCTCTTTAAAATTTTCTCTTTAAAACAAAACAATATTAAATGCATCGATAATTCTAGATTAATAATTATTAAATGAAAAATGAATAAGCAAATGAATAAATTATTAAATGAAAAATAAATAAAAAAAGATATATATATATATACACACACAGACACACATATGATATAGGTGTAGTTCGTATATGTAATTAATACAATGAGATACCTGTTTAAGATTGAACAACTCTGTATATACTATTCATTTAATTATTACCGATCACCTGTGTGCATCTGTTGTCTATCTCATTCTCTCTCTCTCTCTCTCTCTCTATGTATGTATGTATGTATGTATGTGTGTGTATGTGTGTATGTTTATTCAATATTAATTTTTATAAGGATATAATAATTTAAAGCAAAATAAATACGATAATTTTTTATAGAAAATAATAATATAAAAAGATTCTTTTAAGAGAAAATAAATATAATAAATTGTTCAAGAAAAAGAATCAATATAATATTTTAAGAACACAATTTAAGAATAATAATATATATATATATATATATTTTTTTTTTACTTTTGAAATTTGAATAGATTCGTGAAAGGTTTAGTATTATAGTGGATATTTGGAAGGATCTTTAACCCTTCTTTTAGAAATGTGATGCTGTATCCTTGTACTAAGGGTTTACAGACGATTGCACGCGCACATCATGTAGCTTCCAATAAAGCTTGGCTCGAGTGCTCGATCAGCACTCGACGAATCTCGAATCCAACAATAGCTTCGTGGTACTACGTCCATCTATCTGAAATAACCCATAAGGTCCTCTGGAGCAAGTATAATATATACATATATATATATATATATATATATGCGGGTGCTACTTCTTTGTATCTGCCTCGCTCTCTCTTTTCTCTCTCTGTCTCTCTCTTTCTTTCTCTCTTTCTCTCTCTCTCCCTCTCTCTCTCTCTCTCTATCTCTATCTCTCTCTTATTTCTCTATTTTCTTCCTTCTATCGTTTCTTCAATCGCTGTTAGATGTACACATCCGGACATAAGTAGGAAAGTTTTAGTATCTTCTTTCGGAGGATTTTGTACGAATTGTGTGTGTGTGTGTGTGTGTGTGTATGTTCGTTTGTGTATTATATGATCGCAAAGTTTGATCCGGATGATTTTCATAGATCAGATATATTTATATTATTTTGTTATTATCGATAAAGGATTAAAGCGAATATAGAAATTTCTAGTGTTGAAAAAAGAAAAGAAGAAAAAAAAAAATAAATAAAGAGAAAAGGAAAAAAGATCAGATTTTAATGATGAAAAATTTTTCTTCTCGTTAATTCGTATGTTCTTATGTATTAATAATTTCAATGATATGTATGTGTGTGTGTCTCTCTGTGTGTATGTGTTTTAAAAAAAGTATAGGAATAATTAATTAATACTAAAAGAAAAAAGATTTAATAAAATCTTTCACCGAAGAGTTTTATATTTATCATCTCGAATATTTGTTATATGTTCATTAATAATTCAATGTTTTCATTTTAATCGATTCGAGAGCTAACGTGATAATAGTTCGTAATAATATAAGTAGATTCAATTAAAACCATTTGAGAGTACTTTTTATCTATATATCATTAAGCGTATTTGTTTATAAATTTCCATTAAAAAATTTTCAATATTTGCACGTTAATTAAATTCAAACAAATATAGAAAATTGTTGCAATATGTGATATAGCTTATGTATTACTTTTAAATTATCAATGTGTCATCCATTCCATTATATATATATATATATATATATATATATATATACAATAACAAAATTCTTGTAGGTCATAATTTTATTTATTTTGAATAAACGCTAAAAGAGATATGAAAATATTTATTTAAAAAAGAAAAAACAAAAAAAAAACGAAGAAGGAAAACCATCAAGATTTAGATTTTTAATAATAGAAAATTTTAAATATATTACATATCTATTACATATGATAGATAATGTAAAAATTATTGTAAAACATTTTTATTACAATATTTTCATTTTCATTTAATTTTAATAAAATTTCAAAGACGACTTCCGATTAACACATCGTTACATAATGAT
>NC_062199.1:3633809-3648809 GCF_912470025.1 Vespa velutina | reverse complement strand
CGTATATTTCAGTATTGAAATTCTATCGAAGAAAAATGTTTTGTTCTTTTTTCTTTTTTAATTAATCACCGAATAAAATTATAGAATTTTATTGCGTGATAAAAACTTTGTAAAAATTGATTCATTACGGACGATTTTTATTTATTTATTTATTTTTGCTTTTTTATTTTTTATTTATTTATTTTTTTTTTTTTTTAAGAAATATATTTCAATTAAATAACGTTAATAAGTAAATAAATAATTGTTCGATATACTAAAAGCAAAATTATAAGCATTTAAAATTATATGGATTATTGAAGAATGTAATATAATTATATTATACTTTACGTGCGTTCCTAAGGTTCGTGTTTGTCGAGGCGTTGCCTTGACACAAAAAAAAAGAAGAAAAAAAAAGAATCGAGAAAAAAAATGAAAGGAAGAATAAATGCATAATAGTTAGGAACGATAAATCCTTGAAGATTTAACTTTACGTCATTTATACGGCCCTGATCCAGATTACTTTCGATGTTGGATACGATCATCCTGCCTCGTGTGTTAAATTCGATTGATAAACAGGATGCCAGACTGAACTGTGCTTTATGTGTATGTAAACTAGATATTTATTTCTAAGTTATCTGATCTATTCTATTAACTATGAATCACCGGTGATTTTTCTTCCTTTTCGTTTTATATTTTTTTTTTTTTTTTACCTTTTTCTTTTATTTATTTCATTGCTTGATTTACGAACGATTAAAGATATATAAAATAATTCTATTCGTATATAAACATATATATGTATATATATATTTTTTTTAAATATTATATAATAATAATAATAATAATAATAATAATAAATAACAATAATAATAATAATAATAATTTTAATTCGATTAGGATTCTTTTCATTTCATTTTCTTCTTTAGTCTTTTTTCTTTCTTTTTTTTTTTTTTTTCTAAATTTTTTACTCTTCAATAACAATACAATTTTTTTTTTGATATGAAACAGACAGGATGTATTGTTCTTTTTTTTCTTTCTATATAAATAAAAGCGAAGGATATGTACGTTTTAATTTTATAAAAGTGCGTTTTGATATATGGCCAGGGGGTTTAATAAAACTGTTTACTTAAATAGTATCAATATCATTATATGTTTTATTGTTATTACACGAGAAACGTTCAATAGCTTTATAAACAAAGAAATTGATTCGTTTGGATCTAACAAAAAAAAAAAAAAAAAAAAAGAAAAAGTAAAAGAAAAAGAAAGAAAAATGTACGTCGCAATTCTACGTTTGTAAGTTCTTTTTATTTTTTTATTTCTTTTTTTCTTAATTTTTCTTCTTTTCCTTTTTTTTTTCTTTTTCATTTTTCTTTTCTTTTTCTCTTCGGATAAAATAAGTTAATCTGTTTGTTTGTTACGTCACAACGAATAAAAGTGTTTTTTTTTTTTTTTTTTTTTTTTTTTTTTTTTTTTTTTTTTTTTTTTTTTTTTGTAATCAGAGAAAACATTTATTTTGAATATATTTTGACGAAGGAGAAATGATTCCTCCTTCAAGGTCATATCTATCGTGATTTCAAGATCGACCGAGAACTATTTTCTTTTTTTTTTTTCTTTTTCTTTCTTTTCTCTGGATATAACAATGGGACGACGTATTTGCTTTTATACTCGAGAAATAATAGCCGAGGTCATCAAACAAATTCATACGATTTTCCTTTGACCTTTGATAAAGAGATAATAAATAATTCACAAAGGTTGAATCATTGTAGTCAGCATCGTGAATCGCATATACGTCATGTTGGAACAACATTCGTTATATTCTAAATCATGGAGTACGAATAAATCGTCAATGAAAAAATTTATACATACACCTATTTGGATATTTTGAAAAAAAGAAGAAGAAGAAAAAGAAGAAGAAAAAAAAAGAAGAAGAAAGAAAATAATGATCTAATAATTATTTCATTATATTAGTATCTAATACGTCGAATATTCGCGTGTAAATTAGAAAAAAAAAAAAAAAAAAAAAAAAAAAAGGAAAAAGAGAAAGGAAATTAAAAAGAAAATCCTTCAGTATATCTAATGATTTATTTCAAATTATGTTAAAAAAAAAAAAAAAAAAAAAAAAAAAAAAAAAAAAAAACGGACTTAAATTTTGAACAATAAAATTAAAAAATAAAATTTAAACTGAGTTAAATTGTTGTAACATTAAAAAAGAAAAAAAAAAGGAAAATAAAATTCAAGTTCGTTGTATTCTTACATTAAAAAAAAAAAAAGAGAAAAAAAAAAGAAAAGAAAAAAAAAGAAAAATTGAAATTTAATTATTAAATTTTCACTTATAAAGTTAAAGTTACAATTTATGTATATCTTTATGTATATCTATACACACACACACACACACACACATATATATATATATATATATATATATATATATTCTTTCTCAAACATTTTCCTATAAAATTAAAGTAAGAACTTTCGTAACGTTGATAATAATAATCAATAATCAGGAAGACGATTTAAACGTGGGATGGTCCATGTGTCTATTTACTTGTGCGTTGGATACAATATTCGGTTTTAGGCGGGGGGCGGGGGTGCGAGGGAAGATGGACTACTCCAAGTAATTGGAGTCACTAGCACTGGTATACATTTAATACCGTGTAAAGGTACTTGTTGCTTTTCCGTCGACAGATGTGCGACTCCCAAAGGACTGCTATAGGCTCACCAGGATGAGAATTGTTGCGTGAGACCACCACCGATGATCAGATCCCTGAACTCGAAGGTTTCTACACTTTAATCCACGTGAACAAGCAACTTTCGCATTTGTTAAGGGGTTGAGTGCCAGTCGATTTAGCGGGGGTGGATAGGAGAGATACAGAGGGGAAGAGAGAGAGAGAGAGAGAGACAGAGAGCATGCAAGAAAGTTTCTTTTTCAAGCTTCGATATCGCAAACGCCTATATACGTCGTTATATTTTCATTGACTTTTGAATTTTCCTTTGAATTTTTCACTGGATCTTGAATTTTCCATTGAACTTTGAATTCTTCATCGTATCCTTGATTTTTTCCATCGTACTTTGCATTTTTCATCGGGCGTACTTTGCATTTTTCATCGGGCGTACTTTGCATTTTTTAATTTTCCCATTGAATTTTGAATGTTCCATTGGATAAAAAATTTTCTATTGAATTTGAAATTTTCTAACGAATTCTTGAATTTTTCCATCTAATTTTCCATTAGACTTTTGAATTTTTCATATTCCCCGAATTTTGATATTCCCAGGTAATTTTTAATTCTTCATCGCATCTTGAATTTTCCATTGAACTTTGAATACTACGTTGAATTTGAAATTTTTCATTGTATTTAAAATTTTCCATTAAATTTGGAATTTTCTATCAAGCTTTGAATTTATCTACGAATCTTAAATTTTTCATTGAATTTTGAATTTTCCAGCGTATCTTGAATTCTTCATTAAATTTTGAATTTTCCTTTGAATCTTGAATTTTCCAGCGAATCTTGAATTTTTCATTGAATTTTGAATTTTGCATCGAATTTTGAATTTTCCATTGAATTTTTTGTACTCTAATTAAAACAACAAAAAGAAGGAAAAAACGAAGAGAGAGAGAGAGAGAGAGAGAGAGAGAGAAAGAGTATCGATCATTTTTTTTGTTATTTTTTGAAAGTTTTTTTCTCTTCCATTTTTTTTTCTCCTTTTTTTTTTTGCTCTTTTTCATCATATCGTCGCGAACGACAAATAGTTTTTATAAGGAAATATTTCGACATATTTTGATACGATTTTGTTTTTGTTTGTTTTTTTCTTTTTTTTTAATTATTGTATATACATTTTTTTCTCTTTTATCGATAATGAAACTATTTCTTTTTAGACGTAATGATATTACAGTTATTTATTTTTATACGAAAGAAAGGGAGAGATCATGAATATGGAAATTTTTATTTTAGGAGAAGGGTGGAAGGGAGGGAGGATATAATAGAAATGTAACAATATATTGTACATTTTATTATTGTTACATAAGAAAGATACGATTGTTCTTAAACAAACATACTCGGTTATTGATTATTATAATAATATTATAACAATGAAAATTTTTTCTTTTTTTCTTTCTTTCTTTTTTCATTTTTTTTGTCGGTACCACAAACAAAAATCATTCTGTCAATTTCATTGAATTTTCCGTTTGATTTTGTAATGTGATAAAAAAAAAAAAAAAAAGAAAAAAAAAGAAAAAAAAGAATAAGAAGACATAAACAAAAAATAAATAAATTAAAAAACAAACAAACAAACAAATAAAATGAAAAACGAACGTCAAGAAATGTAAAAAGAGAGAATTAATGATTCTTTTCTTTTTCTTCTTTTTTATTTCTTTCTTTCGCGAATGATCAATAAATTGGATAAGAAAATCTTTCCAAATTGTATTTTTACAAGTATATTATATGATATATAATCAATTGATAATTAGTATCAATTAATTGTTGATCTTTTTTTCTTCTCTCCCTTTTTTTTTTTGCCCTTTACAATCTTAATCTTATTATCATGAATTAAACGAAAGAAAAATAAAAAAAATACACACATACACACACATACACACACATGCATATATATATATATATATATATATATATTTGTATAAAAATTTTAGCAATAAGATGGAAGAAATTAGTTCGAAGCGATTAAAAATAAATTAGTACAGAGTTCAATCGAGTAATAGATACAATAAATAGATTAGAACGATAATGTTCGATTATTTGAAGATCGTGGATATATTATCATTTATTACCGTATCTCCATCCCTTATCCAACTCGAGTCCCAGTCAGCTTCTCACCCTCTTTCACATCTCACTATTCACGACGACGTTTTATACGTTTTACGAGATACCGAGAATACTAATCTCCGTTAAGTTCATCGATTCGTGTCTATGCCAGTTAAACGCATGTCGTTTCCTCGTAATCCACATCGAAACGAATCGTTTACTCTCTCTCTCTCTCTCTCTCTCTCTCTTTCTATATATATATATATATATATATATATACATTTCTCTATCTTTATCTTTATCTCTTTTTGCACTTTCCTTTCTTCTTTCTCTTTCTATCTTCATATTGAGGACTAAGAGGTCATATAGAGAAAGAAAGAAAGGAAGACAAAAAAAAAGAGAAAGAAAGAAAGAAAGAATGAGATCTCTCTGTTCTGGATCTTGAAATTGTATCGTATCGTACCTTTGCCTATATCTTTTCGAACAAAGTGAAATGAAGGCCGTCGAGGGTGAATCAAAAGAACAGAAAGAAAGAAAGAAAGAGAGAGAGATAGAGATAGAGAGAGAGAGACAGAGAAAGAGAAAGAGAGAAAGATAGAATGGGGTTGGGAAAGGGAGAGGGTGTATCAGGGAAACAATTTAACTAATGGAAGAGTATTGCCCGTAGAAATCTACGATCTCCAGCGATTCCTTTGTAAGTTATCATCTACATCTTTACGTTCTTCGACGTTAGCATCCTAATACAGATTGTCTTCTGAATTCCCTTAGCTGAATCTTTAACGTGATCTTTCAAAAGGATCCACCTTGACGTTGACTATTGCGAAAGGGGGTGAGGGATAGGGAGAGAGATAAAGAGAGAGAGAGAGAGAGAGAGGAGAAAATAAAATAAAATAAAAGGAAAATTCTTTTACGACGATGAGATTTTTCATATCGTTTTTATTTTTTGAATTTTATTATTGAATGAGTAGTCTTTTGTTTTGTTTCGTTTGTTCTTTTTTTTTTTTTGTTTTTCTTTTTTGATCGGATAATACGAGGGATGATAAAGTACAAAGTGGTCCATTTAAATTGTTACAAATTTGTTTCGAAGAATTCTATAAGAAAATTTTATTTGTTTATATATATATATATATATATATATATATATATATATATATATATATTATATTAATTTTATTATATTATATTAATTTCTGTTTTTCTTTTGAGAACAGTAATTTTTTGTAAGATATAAAAATACATACAAATACTTGATGGCCCGTTTAAAAAACGAATTTCATATATATAATAAATATATCCTATATTTTCTGTAATGTATTTTATAAGAATGTAGAAAAAGAAAGAAAAATATAGCATTTCTTTTTTTTTTTTAATCTTTTTTTAATTTGTATTTCATTATTTAATTTTTCTTTTCATTTCTTTTCTTTTCTGTTTTTTTTTTTATTTGCTTTATTTTTATTACTTTTTTTTATTTTTATTTTTTTTTTTTTCTAATAAAAAACACGAATATGCGATCATAAAAATTGTCTAAATTAAATACGGAGTGATATCTATTGTATTTAAAGTGTTATAAGATAATTTCATCATAATTATTAAATTTAATCAATTTCAATATTTTATATTTCTCTCTCTCTCTCTCTCCCTCTCTCTTTTTGTTAAATTAAATAAAATAAAAGGACAAATCGAAATATTCTTTTCAAGGTCATTCAATGTGAAATATTTTTATTGCTTTCAAATTTGTATGCATTTTTATATCTTACAAAAGAATTACTATTTGCAACAAATTAAAGCAAAAAAGTAATATTACGATTAAATATTGACGAGAAATTAATTTGCCTTAAAAAAAGAAAAAAAAAAAAAAAAAGAAAAGAAAAAAAGAAAAAAAGAAAAAAGAGAAAAAAAAACAAACTTTCATTCAATGTAATTTAAAATCATCTTTTAGTTCTACAAAGATATGAATATTTTATATTTTTAAATGGATTTTCTATTCCGATTCTCTAATAATGAATTATAAATGCGATGAAGGGGGAAGATATGGGGGATTTGCAAGAAAATATTGACAATTAGGTTACCGTAACGAGTAAGTTATGGGAACAAATTATTACTATCATATATTCCGGCAAACTCCCCCCGTTGGTGATTATACGGAGAACGAGTATCGTTTATGCGTCTTCACGGGGTGCGGGTGTGCATAACGTGTTATTAGGTGGGCGGATGACAAATGTTCAGCATGATGTCATTATCGACCGTTCTTATCTCACCCCATATCGTCGACCATAAACGATGCTCCGTTTATTTTCTATTTAATATTCGACAATAATTTTCGTTATCCAAAATACTCCTCTATCTCGACTCGTTAAAATAGAAAAAAAAAAAAAAGAAAAAAGAAGAAACAAAGAAAAAGAATAAGAAAAAAAAAAAGGAAAAAAAAAATTTCATTGCAAATTATTATTAAATTATTATTATTATTATTGGATTAATGATTAAAATGATTGTTATCAGAAATAATTTCTTAAAAATGAAAAATAAAAAAAAAAAAAAAAAAAAAAAAAAAAAAATTAAAAACAGAATAGACTTCATTCATCAAACATTATCGATTATTATTATTATTATTGTTAATAATAATATATCTCTTATAATAATAGTAATTATTATTATCGTCAATATATAATAGTAATAAAAATAATAAAAATACGATACAAAATTTTATCTATTCGTTAGATTAATTCATTGGCAATAATTTTAAAATATAAAACAAAAAAGAAATATATATTCATTAATAAACAAATATCTTTCTAACGAATTAATTCAAGTGTAAATTTGTTTTTTTTTTTATGTCGACCTCAGAGTATATATATATATATATATATATATATATATATCTATATATATATACACATGTATATACAAAAAACAAGGTTGATTAAAAATCGATATTTATATTCGTCTAAACGAATGGAAACGATTATTATCATTATCATCATCATCATCATCATCATCATCATCATCATCGTCATCATTATTGTTCTCGTTATATTATGAACAAAAAGAAAAAAGAAAAAAGAAAAAATCGAATGACAGCGACATATTATTATTATTATTATTATTATTATTATTATTATTATTATTATTATTATTATTATTATTATTATTATTATTATTATCAAAAGTGTGATTTATTATAAATCGTTGATTTGTTATCGGATCGCCCTTAATGTAATATCATTATCGTGTCCTTGTCGTCCACGTATGCGATACAAATGCAACTTCGTCCCGTCCACCAAACCCTAGCTCCCCGTCTCCCCTCCATCATCATCATCATCATCATCATCCTCCTCCTCCAACCCCCTTATCTCGTTGTAGTCCGATTCCCTCGCTTTTGACGCTTTGCTTCCCATGAAATTCTTGTTACGGTGAATCTGCCACGAACGGGACATATAGAAGCAAGCGTTTTCCCCCTTGCCGTTTCTTTCTCCCACTTCTCCCCCTTCCCCTTCTCATTTCAATCGATATGCGACGACACCCCCATAGGGAGACATTCATATCGCAGTGGAACTCAAACATCAACCAGAGACACACATGGTATGTAATATAGTTTCTCACCCCTTGTACGCCCTTCCTCTTCGCTCACACTCGTTGTCTCACCATTTCCTCCCTTCCCCTTCTCTTCACTCTGTCACTGCCCTGCACTACCGTATCTAACTCCTCTTCCACCCCCTCCTCCGCTTCCCTTTAACCCCGTATCACTGTGCGTATCCACTCGCTCACGGTCCATTTACATATCTCCGTTATGTCCATACATGGGGATTTGTCCAAAGAAAAAGAAAAAGAAAAGGAAAAGAAAAAGAAAAGGAAAAGAAAAAGAAATGGGAATGAAACTCAAAATCCATGAGAATTTTGTAAAATGGATATTTCCTTTTTTTTTTGGTTTTTACAAATTTTTCGATCTTCATCAATCTTTCATTCCTACGTGTTTCTTTTTCTCTCTTTATTTCTTTATCTCTATGTCTTTCGTTTTCTTTCGGTTTTTTTTTCTTTTTTTTTTTTTTTTTTTTTTTTTTTTTTTTTTTTTTTTAAATTGTTTTGTCTTTTATTCGAGAATTATTTTTTTTACAAGATAACATAATAAATAAATCATGGATTATCATCTGTTAATGCGCGACGGACTTCGTGAATTATATTCAATCGTTATTTTATTATAAATTTTCTTATCGACAATTTTTATCGAGATGCATTTTTATTTTTATTTATTTTATTTTTATTTTATTTTATTTCATTGGAAAAATATCGTGACGATGTTATTTCTTTTTTGATTTCTTTTTTTCTTTTTTTGTTTTTTTTTTGTTTTTTTTTCTTTTTGTTTTTTGATCGTCGATTCTTGTTTTCAACTTCGAATTATATCTAATCGTTATATCATAATTTTCCTTTTATCGAGACAATTTTATCGAGACATATTTTTACTTTATTTTATATTATTTTATTTTTATTCCATTTCATCGGAAAAATATCATGGAGATGTTATTTCTTTTCTTTTCATTTTGCGTTCTTTGATTGTCGATTGTTCGAACTTCGAATTATATCCAATCGTTATTTTATAATTTTACTCTTCGACAATTTTATCGAGACATATTTTTATTTTGTTTCATTTCATTTTATTTTTATATTATTATTAGAAAAATATCGTGAAGATATTTCTTTTTCCTTTTCATTTTCTTATTTTTCTTTTCCTTTGTGCTTTTCGATTCGTTGATTGTTAAAAATTATATTTTTTAATATCAATAAAATGACGGATTAAAAAGGAATAAAAAAAAAAAAAAAGAAAAAGAAAAAAACAAAGCAAAAGAATATGGAAGAAAATTTATATGTACGATACCGACTAGTCGACGAATATTTTATTTCAATTGTAATTTTCATCGAAATTGCCTGATTTAATTTTATTTTTGACGATCGAACAAATACAAGAACAAATCACAATATGACATTCAATGATAACAAATAATAATTAAATTAATAAAAAGTATACATAATTATAATGTAATTAAATTAAATATTTCTTGATATTTGATTCACGTTCGTTTAATAATAATAACAATAATAACAACAATAACAACAACAACAACAACAACAACAATAATAATAATAATAATAATAATAATAATAATAATAATAATAATAATTTTTTCTTTATAAATCTTTCTAATCGCATTTATTATTATTATTTTTTTTTTTCCTTTTTTTTTCCCCTAATTCAATGACGAGTCAATTTGTAATAAAATTTGATTACTTCATTTTATAATTTGTCCGGACGGATATTTTCAATTAACGCAAGAGATGCAATGGACGTATTTTAATAACTCCTTTGTCCCCGGACCCCTCGTGCTCTATTGGTACGATTAAGAGAGCAGCTCCCCCCCCCACTCCTCGATATTATCTGCAAGATATTTCGTACTTCATTCATAAGAGGAGTGAGAGCAAGGAGAGACATTGCAGTGTGCGGAGCTAAAGAAGAATGGGAAGCGTGGTGGGGAGAGGAGGGGAAGGTAGGGGAGGGGGAGGCTGTCAGCAGTTTACGTAATATGGTTAATGCTTTTGCGATAGGGAAAATATTTTACAAAGTAAAATTGAAATATTAATTTAATGTGTATTTTCATTTCACACACACACACACACACACACACACACACACACACACACATGTACGTATAGACATATACATATGGATTTTATAGTCATTATTTCCAAATTTATAATTCAATCTCGTTTTATTTATTTGTTTGTTAGTTTATGTATTTATTTATTTATTTAATCGTTTTATTTTTCTTTCTGTTTATATGCTTTGATTTTATTACGAGTTAATTATTTATTGTCAGAAGATAGTATTCTTTTTTTTTCTTTTTTTTTTTTTTTTTTTTTTTTTTTTTATTTTTTTTTTCTTTTTTTTTAATCGGATATCTTTTCTATTCTATATTTTATTTTTTAACAGTCTGATGTAAAAAATATTATAGATTAAAATAAAAAATTAGTTATATCACTATTATTATTGTTATTGTTGTTGTTATTATTATTATTATTATTATTATTATTATTATTATTATTATTATTATTATTTATTATAAATACACGTTACATATATACATTATTATTCTATTTATACATTTTGAAAAATTCTACTATCGTTTTATTTACACGTTGAAAGAAAATGAAAATATATAATATTGAAATTTTATATTTACACGTGTATATATACATATACATACAATACATATGTATGTGTATATATATATATATATATATTGAAATTTTATATTTACACGTGTATATATACATATACATACAATACATATGTATGTATATATATATATATATATATATATATATATATGTGTATCTTTATATAAATTTCATTTGAAAAATATTCGGTTCGAAGTAATAAAATAAAAGAGTAAAACAAATAAAATAGAAATAATCTCTTTTCTCTCGTACAATTCGTATATATTTTCTATTCTCTTGTCTTGAAGGAAAAAAAGAAAGACAAAAAGGAAAAGATAAGAAAAGTATCTTCCGAAAAAGTTCTCGGTCTCACGAATTGTGTTATCAAATACATATACATACACATACAAATACACAAGCCTACAACCACTTTTCCACTTTCCATCCAATAAAGATTCGATTTTCATGGGTTTCAATAACTCGAACTAGTCGAAGGATAAGGTATATCACAGTGTCAATTTTACCGATCTCTATCTCTTTCTATCTCTATATTTACCTCTCTCTCTCTCTCTCTCTCTCTCTCTCTCTCTCTCTCTCTCTCTCTCTCTCTCTCTCTCTCTTCGATACTATTGTTTATTCGTTTGATGGACACGATAGTATGGACTTATAAAGAAATGGAAACGTGTTGTTCAGGATATGATGACGAGGGGCCCCTTTAAATAAGATGTCGTAAAAACATAGAAAGCATATCTGGCCTTGGTCGGCACGTCGAAGCATACAGACAGTTCGATATTGCAAAGGGTGACGAGGATGGGAAGGTAGTAGGAAGGGAGGGAGGGAGGGAGGGAGGTTGGTCTTAATGCATTTGGTGTGGTAGCACTGGTACGCATCAGCAAGCACCCTTTCTGCAAGCTCAGCTTGTACTCTCTCTCTCTCTCTCTCTCTCTTTGTTTCCACTCTACCTTCCAAATACATTTACACACACACACACACATACACATACGCACGCACATGTATATACAATCTAGTCCTCGTCCTTTTCTCTATAGTTACGTCCCTCACCACCTTCTACACCACCCTCACTTTCTCTTTCCACCTTCTCTTCATCTCAACCCCCAACCCTCTCACACCACTCGTTTTCCCCCCATTTCCTCCCTTCTTTCGCTCACTCTATCTCTCTCAAGAGAGAGAGAGAGAGAAAGAGAGAGAGAGAGAGAGAGAGAAAGAGAAAGAGAAAGAGAGTATAATAATGGCTGTAAAACGAAGCAAGCAACCCCCTTGGCTTTAATCTCTTAACGGGCAAACGACAAAAAATATCATTCATATTCCTCATCGACGGAATCGGACGAAAACGAGAACAGGTTTCTGGTACGGATCAATTAACAGATTGCCTTGTTTCTATCTTGGCTATTCGGGAATCGAACAGTCGATTTTTTTCGATCGATGAACTTGGATTAATTACCTATATGAAGGTGATTTCTTATCTCTTTTTCTTTTTCTTCCGTCCTTTTTTTTTCTCTTTGCATTGTTACCTCTTTCGTTGCTATTACTGTTGCTATTGTTTGTTTTTCTATTATCATTGTTGTTTTTTCATTGTGTATTTGTTCCTTATTTTGTTTCAATTTGTTTTCATCGATTTATTTGCTTCATTTGTTTTTTGTTCTTTTGCATTGTTATATTACTATTGATTTATTTGTTTCGTTAGTTTTTTCTTTTTTTTTTTTTTTTTTCTTTTTTTGCCTTTTGTTTCTTTGCTTCGTTTTTTGTTTCCATCGATTTATTTGCTCCATTTGCTTTTTCTTTGTGTTCTTTGTTATATTTTTTTTTCTTTTTTTTTCTTTTTTTTTCTTTTTTTTTTTTTTTTTTTTTTTATTCTTTTTTCAAAACGGAGGAAAGGGTAAGAGATTAGAACTTTAATCATATTCATTATTTACGAGTTAACATTATTTACAATGTTTGAATATATATTATCTTTTCGTAAATTATCGATTTAAAAGGTTTTTTGAAATGCTTTGAAAGAGATCAAATAATAGTAAAAAAGTATTTAAAATGATATTACATATATGTACTTAATTATAGCTGTTAGTGAATTAGTATTGGTGAATTAGTGTTATTATTATTATGATAGTATTATAATATAAAGAAAATAATGAAAGAGAAAAGTGAAAAAACAGAAAGAAAACAAAAAAAAAAAAAAAAGAAAGAAATGAAAAGGAAAGTAAAAAAGGAGAAAAAGTAAATAGCAAATAGTTTTCTGATAGGTCTTTACAAAAATCTATAATAATTCACTACAACTATATCCACATTCAATAAACATCAAACTTTAATTCACGATCAAATAAAGATCATTAAACTATTTAGAATATCTCCAATACTGTAGATAAAAATCATAATCATACTATTTGTTGCGTCTATTTAGGATTTAATTTGTATTTTAATAATAATAAACAAAAAAAAACAAAAAAGAATAAATAAATAACAAGAACACAAAAAAGAATCAAAAAGAATAAAAGAATTTTTTATTTTTATAGAACAAAAAAAAAAAAAAAGAAAAAAAGAAAAGAAAAAAAGTAACAAGAGCACGAAAAGAATCAAAGAAGAAAAAGAAAAGTAAAGAGTAAATAATAGTAAATAATGTAAAGAGTAAATAATAATAAATAGTATTACTGATGGGTCATTACAAGAGTATATAATATAACTCTCTGTGCGCTATATACAATATATCATCCCGTATTACGGTTACGATCCGAAATCCGAATACTCTATGAACTCCGTCGAGTTCGCACATTGCCAACTAACTTCTATCGCAGATCCCTTGTTACGTTACTTTCGAATTCTCACTTCTCCTGAAGAGGATAGCAGCTACATAGCTCGGAAGCACTTAGAAAATCGATAAGCCCTGGCTCTGGCTCACTTGATCCGCCGTTGGCTGGTGCCAGGCCATATCTTGATTAAAATCAGTGCCACCAGTTCTCTCTCTCTCTCTCTCTCTCTCTCTCTTTCTTTCTCTATATCTCCATCTCTCTCTATCTATCTATCTATCTACCTATCTATCTCTTTTCTTTCTTCATCCCTTACCCAGCAATTCCACCCCCTCCATGGACCCGACGAATCCGGTTAACGTCTCGTTAACGTCTTAAGTCACCAGCAACCTCCAACTTCTTCCTTCTTCTCCCTCTCTCTCTCTCTCTCTCTCTCTCTCTCTCTCTCTCTCTCTTATTCTCAAGACAATAGAATCGAGTTTACTCCAAAGTATTTGTATTCATGACGACAACGACGACGACGACGACGACGACAACGACGACGACGACGACGACAATGACAACGAGAAGAAGAAGGACAATGACGAAGGAATGATAAAAAAGAAAAATTAAGAAAAAAAGAATGGAAAAAGAAATGGAATAGAAAAAGAAAGGAAAAAAGAAAAATGACGAAGGACGTGCGTTTCTTTCTTCTGTTTTTTCTTCCTTTTCTTTTTCTTTTTCCTTTTTTTTTTTTCTTTCTTTCTTCAATCACCTCCCCCTATCCCCCGCATGAAAACCTTTCAGTTCCTTTTCTCTCTCTCTCTCTCTCTCTCTCTCTCTCTCTCTATTCGAATGCAACGGCATATCGAAAACCCTTATTCAGAGATTATTTTCTTCGAACGGGTTGAATCTACTTCTTCCTCGTTATCGAGTACGAAACGAGCGTTATCATGTGCGACGGAATCGTCGTAAGTGAAAGTGAAATCGATCGGACTAACTCAACGTACTAGTTATTCGTTCCTCGTACTAGTTGCGAAACGAATCGTTTAAATGCAAAACTCGTTATCCATCCTCGTTATCTATTTTCCACACTCTCATTTCTTTCTTTTTTTTTCTTTTCTCTTCTTCTCCTCTCCCCTCCCCTGCCTCCCTGCCTTCCCTGCCTCCCTTCCCACCTACCTCCCATCCCCGTCCCACGAAGGAAGTAAGAAAGAATTTTCATCAAAAACCGAGAAATCGAAAGAACATTATTAATATGTAAATCATTTTATTATAATGTAAAATCATTTTTAATATATAAAATTAATTTTATTAAT
>NC_062199.1:3626309-3631309 GCF_912470025.1 Vespa velutina | reverse complement strand
ATAATATATATATATATATATATATATATATATATAATTATATAATATATGTTAAGATATTTTTTTTACATATTTAAAATTACTTAGAAGTCATTCCTAGAATTTTATTAATTATAATCAAGTTAATTAGAAAAAAAAAAAAAAAAAAAAAAAAAAAAACATTTATATACCTTACAATTTGTTTAATCTTAATATATAATTTGCAATAATATAATCAACAAACATTAACAACGCTTATAACGATATAATAAATATCAATATTTACTTATTGAAATTTAAAGACTTAAAATCATTGCTGGATTTTAATAAAATGATCTAAGGGATGATAAGCAACAAAAGAAAAAAACAAAAAAAAGGAAATTGGAAAAAAAGAAAAGAAAAAAGAAAAGATGCAAAAGAAGAGAAAAATAATTTACACTTCACTATTTTTCGTATGATCATTTTTACGGAAATAAAATGAACTTACGATATTGATTGAAAACATGATAACTAATTGATAGGTTGAAATTAATGATCGAGAGAATAAAAAAATTGGCTACACGATGAACATCGAGTATCATTGATGTGAGCTCAATGGATCGTAACAGGTTGATCAAGAGAAAAATAAATAAAATAAAGAAAGAAACAAAAGGAAAAAATAAAGGAAAAAAAAAAACCAAAAATAAAAAAATGAAATAACAGATCATATTTTCATTCGCACTGTCTGACATCATGAAATAAAATTTACGATTATTCGAAAGCTCAGAAATTGAATATATAATTGAAATAACAGTCGATTAAACAACAATATGGCTATTACAAGTAGCATCAACGTCCATTATAGGTGAGAGTAGTTTATTACTGTATAATGGGTGATCAGGAAAAAAAAATTATATCACACACACACACACACACACACACACACACACACCCACAAACGTATATATATATATATATATATATATATATATATCGGTTTGTTCTAATCGATAAAATATTTTTTTATAAATATCATAACAAAAAAAAAAAAAAAACAAAAAAATAAAAATGAGAAACAAAAATATAAAAAAAAAAAAAAGAACTGATGACAAACAACTGAATGGGATACATAGAAATGGTTATAATAAATTTATAAAATAAGGGAATTTAAAATATTTAAAATAAAGCTAGCCCTTTCTTACTCCTATGCCCGTTAATTCGTCGCGGTGATTATAGATCCATTAGCGTGGCAGCCAACAAATAGCATGGTACAATCCAATAACCATCCATGGGCCATAATAAAAGGGAAGGCGGTTTAGGCACCAGTCAGGGGTAGTTTAACTTGCTGTTAGTTCCTACACCTTCCTAAACGTATATTCGTGTCAGTATTTATATATATATATATATATATATATATATATATATATATATATGTTAATGTGTGAGTTTATGTATGTGTGTATGTCTTTCTGTGTGTGTGTGTGTGTGTGTGTGTGTGTGTCTGTATATCTTTGCGTCTGTAAACTATTTGTCTTACCAAATCGTATTGGAACTTAATAATTCCTTCGTTAATGTTCGAGCATCAAATGCAAATTGGATTTGTAAATTTTACATATTTTCATTATTTCTTTTTATTTTATTTTATTTTATTTCCTTTTCTTTTTGTCTTTCTTTCCTTCTTTCTTTTCTTTTTTTTTTATTTTTTTTGCTTTTTTCAACTTTATTTTTTTTGTTTTTGTTGTCATTTACTTATATTTTGTCCCTAATACGGAAATAATTTAGTGTTATTCATACGTTCGAATAAATTTTTAAAAAAGAATCGATCGAAATATAAAATGTTGATGTACGAACAATCTACGCAACGTACGGATTTACATAATGTAAAATTAATTTCTAACGTTTCATAAACGTATTAATTAATGAAAATAATTAATGAAAATAATATAATATTATATTCGTTAAATTAATTTACTATAAATCGTGATATAATATTATTTTAATTTTTCAGCAGTTATAAAATCTATGATAAATTTATAATCGAACGATTTATGATTTACATGGGGTATTTAAATTATCTACCTTGAAAAAAATTAATTACGTTCGTCGATACTTTTTCTTTTCTTATATCATTTTAAAATAAATATCTTTCAGATTAATTTTATGAAATTTCATCTTTCTTTCACGATATTACATCGAGATTTGATAACGTTTATTTAAAAAAGAAAATAAATAAATGAATAAATACATACATACATACATACTTACATACATATATATATTATAATTACATACATATATTATAATTATCATAATTTTATTTCTTTTTTTCTGAAATATATTTATTAAAAGTTAACTTATTAAAAATTTACTTGATTATTTAAAATAAATTACATGAAATAAATTTATTTAAAAAAAATAAATAATTAAATAAATAAATGAATATATATATATATATATATATAAACATATTTATTATAATTATTATAATTTTATTTCTTCTTTTTTAAATATATTTATATAAAACTTATTTATATATTTGAAATAAATTATCTTAAATATATTTATTAAAAAAAAAAAAAAAAGAAAATAAATAAATAAATAAAATACATAAATATATTTTATTATTTATTATGTAAAAGTTATACGTAGGAAAATATGTAAAAGATTAAAATAGACGAACGATTTCGATAGTTTACGATACGTAACATTTTACGTGGCCACGTTGTATATAATCTGTATATAAAACTACGTAGGTGGTATTTTCGACATCCCCGCATGACCAAGCAGATAACGATCATTGAGTTCATTGTCGCATAAACGTAATATCCTGTATATCTCTGAACGCCCACCTCCGCCCACCTCCGTCCACCTTCAGTCCATCCACCCTACCGTTTTCCTTTTATAAACGAATAAGGGTGGAATTCTTCATAAGGATAGAAAAATAAGACAAGGGGATGAAAGAACACGTTGAAGTAAGAAGGTGTTGGATGAGGACGAGTGCGAATCCTTTTTCAAGAGTACACCAGTCACATTGACGGTGAATGCCAACGAACGGGGTAAATGGGAAAGGAGGGTAGATCGAGGGTGAGGGTGCACTAAAAGCCCCCGTCTATGACTTTTGGCTAAAGACCGAGCCCGATTAGATCAGTGGTGCTGATTATCACCAATTCGATCTTCATCTTTCTTCATCTTTTGACAAATTTTTTCATATCTTTTTATTTATTTGTTATATATATATATATATATATTTATTTATTATATATTGTATTTTACATATATATATATATATATATATATATATATATGTTATATATTATTTATTTATTTTTAATTTCTTTTTACTTTATATTATGCATTAATTGTTTCATTAATTTTTGATTTTTTTGATGGCGATAATATTTAGATATTAAAACAAACAAAAAAAATATATATATATATATATATTTATTTATAAATGATTTATTTGTAAACTTTTATTTTTTTGACAAAATTTCTGAAAATCTTTTTTATTTAATAAAACAATATATAATATGAAAATATAATTACGTATATTGATTTATAATATATCTATTTTTTAATTAAATGAATATATGTATAGGTATATATATATATATATTGTTTTATAAAAATTAAATAAACGTATATAAATTAAATTGATAAATTAGATTGTAAAATCTAATTATTAAATTGAAAAAACAATTATTTCCTATAGGTATATAATTTTTATACTATAAAACATTTGCATAATAATGGTTTGTATGTAGTTTGTGTATGTAAGTAAAAAAAATAGAAAGTAAACGAAAAGAAAAGGCAGAAAAAAGAAGTGAAGAATACACGTTAAAAATTGAATTCATTTCTTTGTTTTTTTTTTTTTTTTTTTTTTTTTTTTTTTTTTTGTTAATTTTACGACAAACGTCAGTCAAAATTACAACTCTTTGTTCGAGAAGTTACGAAACAGAATAGATGAACAAAAAAAAAAAAAGAATAAAAACGTTCGAAGTGAGGGTAAAAAGAGAGAGAGAGAGAGAAACAGGAAAAAAAAAGAATAAAAAAAAAAAAAAGAAACAACACAACACGAAGTAGTCGATCGGTGTCGACTAGCGTCATTCGAACGACATTGTATAAGGGGTGAACAGGGGAAGGAATAGAAGGGTGGTCTAAAAGCTTCGACCATGCATTTCAGATAAAGACCGACATGGACGAAGCGTTAATTATCGTCCTAGCTGGTTTCATCGTAAATCGACATGCGAACGTGTCATGTGTGATCCTTGGGTTGATTGTCCCTTAAATAATCCTACTGATTGTCGAAGGAAAGAGGATAATACGAAAAAAAAAAAAAATAAAATAAAATAAAATAAAATAAAATAAAAGGGAGAAGGAATATATTCTCAACGCAATCTCAATCTACCCTTTTGAAAGAAAATATTATTACATATTTTCATAATTAACGTCGTTTATTACAATTTATTTGATTAATATATCTATAGATATATAATTTTGTAAAATTATATTTTACATTAAATGTAAAAATATTGAAATACGTTCGAAGGAAAAATATTTCTTCGAAAATGTTATTATCGATTAAAATAAATGTTCACTTTTTATTATTTTTTTTTTCTCTTAAATTAATGCCTATTTAGAAAATTATTGTTTTATTGTAAATAAAAAATATATTTATTTTAAATATATCTATAAGTATGTAGATGTCATTGATGAAATTAATTGTTTAAAATATTGTAATATATTCGTGATGATATATTTATTTTAAAAGTGTTTACTGTCAATATCGAATAAATATATTTAATTAAAAAATTATTCGACAAACAAAGTGTTTTACTTTTAAATAATGCACATAAAATAAGAAATTATTTACACTTATATTTATTATTATTTTTATTATTTATTATTATTGTTAATATAATTATTACTGTTATTATTATTATAAAAATCGATTACATTAAGTAAAAATAATTCTTATCTTTTAAATTATTCATATAAATTATTTTTAAATAAAATAAAATAGTTAAATATATATGAATATA
>NC_062199.1:3616309-3621309 GCF_912470025.1 Vespa velutina | reverse complement strand
AGTACAATTATATATCTAAAAATTATTACGGAATATTTCTTCTCGATATGTCTAATTCGAGGAAGATTTCGTTGAATAAAAAAAAAAAAAAAAAAAAAAAAATTACGACCGTAGACTCAACGAAGTCGTAAAGGTTAACGTACGATAAACTCGTTAAGAGAATACAAAAAAACAAAAAAAAAAAAAACAGAGAGAGAGAAAAAGAAAAAGAAAAAGAAAGAACTTGGAAATAAATTTATCCCTAGATCAATTAATCTTAGTATATAATCAGCATTAACTTAGATTTAATCCACGATCTTCTTATATAAATAAAAATTAAAGAGGAAGAGAGAGAGAGAGAGAGAGAGAGAGAGAGAGAGAGAGAAAGAGATAGAAAAGTTTCAGTTCTTCGACGTGAGGGTTGGCGAACCCCTAGACGGAGCCCTTTATTTTAAGCGGCACACGATGCACGGAAAATGGAGATAACTTGATTTTTCAAAAGGAAGGGGAGAAAGACAGAAAGAGAGAGAGAGGGAGAGAGAGAGAGAGAGAGAGAAAGAGAGAGAGAGGTCCATGGGCCCTATCGGATGGGCGCATTCGTGGTCAATGGCGCGTGTGAGATGGATACGGAAACTAAAGATGAACGAAGGAAAGGGAGAAGTTATGGATAGAGGATAGGAAATATGAGTACGAGGAATGGTGATGGTAGGGGAGGTGGAACGTGGATGCAGTTATGACATAATCCTAAGCTCGCGAATAGTATGGGTCGAGTATTAAACTGTGCCTGCTGGCCATAACTATACGTAGATATTCGTGCGTTTTAAGGGGAGGGGGCAAAGGGGGCGGGGGGGAGCAGGTTGAGTGAGTGAGAGGGTGGTGAGAGTTAGCGATGATGATGATGATGATGATGATGATGATGGTGGTGATGGTGGTGGTGATGGTGGTGGTGATGGTGGTGGTGATGGTGTTCTAGGAGAATAAGGGTGGTAAGGTTGGTTGGGTGGTTAGTTGGTTGGTTGGTTGGTTGGTTGGCTGGTTGGTTGGTTGGATGGATGGTTGGGATGAAGAGCCGAAGGGTAGCTTTGAGACGAGCATATCGAGGCTTCGAGAGGAAGAGAGCTTTTGCTCTTATATTAGGAGGGCTTTAATATCGAAGTCTGAGGGGTGCTCCCGTACCGTGACAACCCTCCATCAGACACGCTCTGTCACCGCAAAACGCGCCCTCTGTGTCCATCCTACCGACGACGGACCTCTCGGCTCTTATACCGGGTGTCTCTTTGACGACAGAGAAAAAAAGAGAGAGAGAGAGAGAGAGAGAGAGAGAAAGAGAGAGAGAAAGAGAGTGTCTCATCGAGCTTTCTCCCCTCCGCACTCCACCCTGCCTCCCTCCTACATCTCACGGCTTCGTCATAGCTTCGTTTTATCTCTTTCTCTCTAGCTCTTTATCTCTATCTCTCCTCTCTCTCTTTCTCTTTCTCTCTCTATCTATCTATCTCTATCTATCTTTTTTTTCGTTTCACGATTATTGGTTATATTCTATGAGCTGATATGTATGTATACTCTCTATTCATGATCGAGGCTATATATAAAGATTGCTCTTTTCGAATCTAAAGATTATGTTTGTTAAAAATTTGATCCCTTAAGCCTCTTCCACGTTAATGATACTAACTGCATAGTTAGTCCTATTTATATAGATAAGTATTATTTTTTTTTTTCTTTCCCCAATTTAATACAATCGATACGCGTTATCAATTAAATGTAATATCGAAAAATTATAAAATATCAGTTAATACTGTGTACGCACGCGCACATATTATCATTATTAACATTAAATGAACATTATAATTTATCGTGTTAATTTATGATTATAGATATAACAATGTTTATGTTATTTATCGTAATTGTCGTATAAAGTTTTATCGTATTTAAACGTTTGACCGATCGTAGAAAAACGATATCCCTTTCTTTATAACTTTAAACTTCTACTCGACAATTCTTATTAAGGAAGAAAGAAGAAGAGAGACGGAGAGAAGGAGATAGAGATAGAGAATGAGAGAGGAGAAAGAAAAAGAGAGAGAGAGAGAGAAGAAAGAGTGACTTTATTCTTAAGTCTCGTTTAAAACTCTTTCTTTAATAGGTTTTCTCTGTGAAACTTTTGCAAGAGATTTGATCCTCCTCTTCTCTCTCTCTCTCTCTCTCTCTCTCTCTCTCTCTCTGTCTCTCTTTCTCTTTCTCTCTCTCCCTCTCTTTCTCTCTTTCTCTTTCTATGGCAATTCGTAATATTTATCTCTTTCTATCTCTACGTTTGAAAATTGATAGAACCGAAGGAGGACCCGTAAATAATCATGACCTAATAACATTTTTTATTTATCTTTTACAAGAGAAACAAAAAAAAAAAAGAAAAGAAAAGAAAAGGAAAGAGAAAAATTAGCTTGAAATAAGCGAAAAGTATATCAACCAATGGCAAAGCATCGTCGTCGTTCTGTTTTATTGATTTTCCAATTGCTACGTTGTTTATTCCACTTACACAACCCTCTCCCTTCACCCCCTTCCTCCCATTCCTGCTCCCCTCGCCGCACTCCTTTATCACTTTAATTTCAACTAAATTATAAACTTAATGTATGATTTAGTATAATGAACGAATCTCGCGTAAAATACAAGCGTATCGTTTGATCGATAAGTTTGTGTTTGAAGATAAAAAAAGAAAAAAAGGAAAGGGGAAAAAAGAAAAAAGAAAGAGTAAGAAAGAAAAATACAAAAGGGTTTCTTTACCTTTAATATCATTCAAATCTGTTTTTTCTTTTCTTTTTTTTTTTTTTTTTTTTTTTCTTTTATAAGAGATAACCGTGATTTAATTCCTTTAGTATTCGCAATATAATTCTTATTTCTAATTATTCTAATTCCACTTCTATTAAAATTCTATTGCATATTATACATATCGTAGAATGTTTCAATAAAAAAAAAAAAAAAAAAAAAAAAAATAAATTATTTCTTTCCAGCTTGTCATTTACATCTAATTCATATATTTTTGTTCGATTTACTTCTACAATTACAAAATATTTTATTTTTATATATTAATTTTATAATTTTTATTATATTAAATATATATATATATATATATATATATATATATATATAATATTTTATAATTTTTTTTCTGATCGTGCAGACATCGATTAGGCATCAAAAAGGAAATAAAACTGAAGAAATAGAACGAAATAAAAAATAAACAAGAGAGAGAGAGAGAGAGAGAGAGAGAGAAAGAAAGAAAGAAAAAGAAAAAAAAGAAATAGAGATAAATACAGACAGAGAAAGAAGGGGTAGTTTGAATCATATCGAAGGGTGAAGACCGATACACAGAGGGAGTAGGTGTACAGGGTTTTGCTTGAGTATTTGGTAGACAGTAGCTGTCTGTCAGTCAGGACTCCCTAGTAGAGTTACTTCAGCGAATGTATTGTCAGAATAAACCTTTTTTCTCCCCTCCCCCCCCCCTCTCTCTCTTTCTTGCTCTTCCTTCTTCTTCTTCTTCTTCCTCTATTCCTCTTTCTCCTCTTCCTTTTCTTTTTTTTAGTATTTCTTTCTAAGAGAACCCTCACCCTCTATACCCTCTAACGTTCGAGACTTATCGTCTAGCATTGCGAATCCAGCGCTTTCTCGAATCCACCGGGGGTTTCCTTTCAAAAGGTACAGAGATATCCTTCGACGATATCAAACCACCGTTCAATGGACCACTGATTCAGATAGGATTTAGTAATTTTTTTTTCTTTTTTTTTTTTTTTTTTTTTTTACCTCCTTCACCTTCTTCTCCTCGCCGACCGATCTTCCAACCCCACACATGCACGTCCTTTTCCCTCGTCCACGTTTTTCTTTCTCTTCTCGTCAAAGCAACGAAGCAACCTAATCTAAGGCTTCCGTCCGTTGTCCAAAACGGGCCAGTCGCATTAGGTCGCATAGGTATACATTTATGGGATGGACTGGGAATGGGGGATTGCGGATTATTCTATGAAATCGATTAATCCTTATTGTATTGTACCAAGGGATATATAGAGATTCAATTTTTACTTACTTACTTTTTGTTTTTTGTTTCTTTTTTTTTTTTTTTTTTTTTTTTTTTTTTTTTACCTTGAATTCGTTCGTTCCTTCTATCGTTCATTTTGTTTTTATTTTTTTCTTTTTCTTTTGGCTTTTTGTTCTTCCTTTTTTCTCTTTTGCGTTTTTTTGCTTTTTCGTTTTTTTTTCTTTTTAATTAATTAATCATGCTCGTCATCGTAAAAGAAATTCGTTCGGTGAAAATTCATCCAAAGAAATTTTTTTTTAGGTATCATTGCATTGCAAGCATTATTACATTGTGATCTTTTATCGATTGGTATCTATTTGATTCGGGGAAGAAGGGGGGGGGGCAGCAATAGCAGTATTTTTAAATATTTGTTCGATTATTTTCAAGTAAAATGTGATATAATATCGATATTTAGGAGTATATCGATAATTGACACTTGATCATTTATATTAATTTATACTAATAAAAAAAAATATATATATATATAAAAGATTATTTATTTTACGATAATATTTATAATATAAAAGGATACTTTTATTCGTTTTATTTATTTTTACTTGTTTTTCTTTTTAAATTAATTTATATATATATATATATTCTGTTTTTTTTTTTTTTACATTTTTCTTTTCTCTTTTTCCCCTTTCAATTTATTTTCATTTTTTTTATAAAATAATTGGCAGTTCGTATTATCAAATACGATAAATGTGTGTGTGTGTGTGTGTGTGTGTGTGTGTGTGTGTGTGAATGACTATTTACTTTACGAAAATATTTATAATATAAGAAGATACTTTTATTCCTATTATTTATTTTTATATTTGCCTTAATTCGTTTTTCCTTTTTAATTAATTAATTCATTTACATACACATTTATATATATATATATATATATATATATATATATATATATATATATATTCTGGTCTTTCCTTCTTTTTTGTCTTCTTTTTTCTTTTTTTCCTTTTTC
>NC_062199.1:3611309-3613809 GCF_912470025.1 Vespa velutina | reverse complement strand
TAATGATTATTATCGAGATCATTGATAACAATGTTTTTTAATAACAACCTTGATAAAAAGAAAAATCCCACGTTTTTTTTTTCGTAAACTTAACGTGGCCATTTTGTCTACGATGTCGTTAACAGGAAATACAAAAGAATAATTCTCTAAGATGTAAAAAGGAAAAGAAAAAGAAAAGAAAAAAATTAAGCAAATTTGTGACTTTTATCGATACACATGGCATTATTATATTTTGTTAATTTTCGTTTATGATCAATTGATGTATTAAATAAAAAAAAACAAAAAAAAACAAAAAAAAAACAAAAAGAAAAAATTTCCCAGGAAACAAATAAAAATTTGCGATTTTTATCCTACGCAAATGTATAACATAAAACTATTTTATGTAAAATGAAATATTATCTATATATATATATATATATATATATATATATATATATATATATATATATATATATATATATATATATGTATGTATATAGGAAAAGAATAATTCCCTAGAAAGTGGAAAGAGAGAAATTTTATTTTTATTGAAACTTTCGTCACAGTATTATTTATAATCACATTTTCTTCAACCATTCTCAACTTTCTAACACGAATAATATATAAATATTTAAAATGACATTATGAGTCCTTAGGAAGTCGAGTAAATTTTTATTTTTATCGTAACATGTACGATTACCATTAATATACTACAGATTAAAAAATAATTATTATCAGAATATCGATAACATAAATTGGAATAATTCAATAAAACAAAATAAAAATTCGATAAATTTTTATTTATCGAAAACTAATGATTATTGTTAGTTTTCAAAAATGTTTGTAAACAGATTTCTAATAACAATGTAATTTGATAATATGTCAAGTAAAAATTTCACATATAACATGTTCATTTACTTTAACAATATCATCGACATAAGAAAAAAAAAAAAGAAGGAAAAAAAAATAAAAAAGGAGAGAATAATTCCATGTATAAAAAATAATTCAAAATTCAAATTTCATTCGAATTTATATAATACATTCCCATGTCGTTCCAATCGTTCTTATCTTTCAAAAATGATTACTATCATCAGACCACTGATAACCATGTCGTTTGATAAATAAATATCTGTGATACGTAATATATTTATTTTCTTTATATATATATATATATATATATATATATATATATATATATATAAAGAAAAAAAGAAAGAGAGAGAGAGAGAGAATAATTTCCTAGAAAAAAATCAAAACATCAATTTTCATCCCCGAACATATTAATCGCGTCGCCTCCTCATCAAACATCATTGTAATCTTTCAAAAATGATAATCATCGATACTACTGATAACAATATCGCATGATAAATCAAAATCTGTACGCGCTCATACACACACAAACACACATACATACATCTACATCTTTAAATGCATAACACACATATTTCGACTTCCATCCTAGTCACTAATATAGAGACAGGTGAGGAGTGAGAGACGTAGGGAGTGAGTACGTTGGCGGAGGATTGCGATGTTATAACATTGAGAAAGAGAGAGATAGATAGATAGATAGAGAGAGAGAGAGAGAGAGAGAGACAGAGAGAGAGAGAGAAAGGGAGTGAGTGGAAGAGAGAAAGGGAACGAGATAGAGAAAGAACGAGAGTGAGAGCGAAAACGAGAGAGAGAAAGAGAGAGAGAGAGGGACAGAAAGAAGTGGGGATGGTTTGGACGATCAGGTATTGAAGCAACGTTGATAGTCCTGGGTAACATTGGCGCATGCGCAGAAATTACGACACCCGGTCGATTTTGGCCGGGCCTGGGCTGGCTGCTATCCGAGGATGCAATCCTCTCTCTCTCTCTCTCTCTCTCTCTCATTCTCTTTCTACCTCCTCTACTCGATCCTTCCATCTCTCTCACAATCCTCTCTGTTACCACTACCTCTTGTTTTCTCTTCCATCTCTCTCTCTCTCTTTCTTTGCTATAGATTCTTCGAGCTCGCTATCTCCCTCTTTTCCCCCACCATCTTTCTTTTTCTCTCTCTCACTCTCTCCCTCTCTTTCATCCATTTCTCACTCTTTCTTATTCGACACATCGTGTCTGCGTATACGTCTGTCTCTTTCTCTTTCAACCCTCTTCTCCTCCTACTCCTCCTCCTCCTACTATTACTACTACACTACTACTACTACTACTACTACTACTACTACTACTACTACTACTACTACTACTACTACTACTACTACTACTACTACTACTACTACTACTACTACTACTACTACTACTACTACTACTACTACTACTACTGCTACTACTGCTACTACTACTACTACTACTACTACTACTACTACTACTACTACTACTACTACTACTACTACTAATACTACTATTACCACTTTACTACTGTTACTACTACTACACTTCTATAGCGACTTACTATCACGTTAACTGTACTATCTTTCGTCTGGAGACTTAAAAGCGCCGCCATTTTGAACGGAGATATCTTACGCATTGCGATCCAAATCGCAAC
>NC_062199.1:3586309-3603809 GCF_912470025.1 Vespa velutina | reverse complement strand
ATATTATTGTGCTTCGTTCGGTTCTTATCATTTTTATAAAAATTTTACGTAATATAATATACTATATTATATATAAACAATATTATATATATCAGAATTTCAATATAATTTATTTTATATAAGCACAATATATGTATAATATTATATTATAATTTGTAACAAGGTTAAATATTTTTTTTGGCTTTTTTCTTTTTTTGTTTCGAAAATTTCCTTTCATTTTTCTGTTAACTAACTTTTGTAAAAAAAAAAGCAAAAAAGAAAAAAAAGAAAACAATATATAAACTAAATAGAAATTTGCAACAAGACAAAAAGAATATATCAAAATTGAAATACATGTTTCATGATGCACTGGCACTAAAAAAAAAAGAAAAAAAAAAAACAGGAACAAAAAATATTTAAAAAATATATAATTAATATATAATAATAAAAGTAATATAATAATGTGTAAGAAAAAAAAAAAGAAATAATTAAAAATAAAAAGAGAAAAAAAATATCAACGATCTGAGCGAGTACGATAAAGAGAAAAAAAGAAAAGGAAAAGATTCGAAATAAATCGTGCGTTAAAATACTAACTATAAAGAGTATATCGAACGCACACATACACGCATACACACACACACACACAAACGCATGCATGCAGTTGAGAACCATGAAAAGAAAAAGACATATATAAGTGTAATAAACTCGTAGCTCACAACCTGCTCTCTCGTTGCTCCGGTAATTGGGGTGGCAAGGGGGATGGTGAATGATAGAAGAGGGGAACGGGGGGTAGGAAGGAAGGGGCATTGCTATCTGGCCTAACGAGGCTCGATGTCTCAATTTCCGATGGAACGTGCGTCTCGCTTTAGGGGGATAGGGAGTTAGAACGAAGACTCGTTCGAGAAAATAAAGAAGGGTGAGGATACGTACGTAGGGCTGATAGGGGACTGATAAGGCGTTAAAATAATATGGAGAGCTTGGACCAACGAAAGAAAATATCTCGAGAATACACGTTACACCTCCTCTCTCTCTCTCTCTCTCTCTCTCTTTCTCTCTCTTTCTGTCTCTATCTCTGTCTCTCTGTCTCTGTCTCTCTGTCTCTCCCTTTCTCTACTCCCTTTTCAAAGGATATATTGTCTGCTTCTCTCCCTCGCGGATTGTTTCTCGATAATATCTGTGATCCTCCAGTTTGTTAGGGGGATTTATTTGATTGAATATCGGTTGGTCGGTCCATTGCTGAAACTGTGAACCTGAACGAGCAACGATCGTTAATACTTGAAATGATCGTTCAACCCCTATTCTTTTTTTCTTCCTTTTTCTTTTTCTTTCCTTTCTCTTTCTTTTCTTTTTTTTTTTTTTTTTATAATATTTTATAAAAAAAAAAATATAATTTTTTATGTTTTTCTGTATATGTATATATGTATATCTATGTGTGTGTTATATATATATATATTTATATAGATTTAATAAAACAGTAATTATTTTAGAATTATATGATTTAAAATTTTAATAATAATAAATAAGTGAACAATAAGAAATTAATTCTAAGCCATAACAATCTAATAATAATCACTATTATATTTGGACAAATAATAAATTTGTATAAAAAAATTTTTAAATCTTCTTACATATATATATATATATATATATATATATATATATATTATATATTATATATTATATATAGGGTGGAGCAATAATTTTGATCACTTTGAATATATCCTTCTTTCCTTTTTTCTTTTTTTTTTTTTTTTGAGAGAGAGAGATATGAAGAAATTAATTTTTTGTTTACACACAAAAGTACGCCGAAAAGGTCATACTATGACAATAACAATCTTTTTTTAAATGAACGCGTAAAGGGCATATAAAGGTCAACTTTTTCTTCTTTTTTTTTTTTGTTTGTGGATTCATACACACAATTAAAACGATTTTATTACATAGTTATGTCTTTATTAACGAAAAAAAAAGGAAAAAAAATCGATTAAAAGAAAAGAAAAAAGAAACAAAAAGAAAATTATTGACAATTGATTTTATTAAAACGACATTATTGAAATATTTAAATAAATAGAGAATAAATTATACTTGAAAATGTTAATATTTTTAATTCTCCACGATTTTTCATTTTGAAAATATCGCCGTCTAAAGATTTCCATTTATAATTCAAACAGTAGACCTGTTTATAGTAATAATAGTAGTAGTAACAGTGGTAGTAATAGTAGTAGTAATAAGACCGCGTAAATTCTAAGAATTTATATAGGTCAGTGTGATACCGAGTTAATTTGAATGAAATTATATAACACAATGGGCCAATGTAACTTACTTACTTTTATTTACATAGAAATATCTTGCGAACTAAAAATTGTAAAAACTTAAATCAAAAGCCATTTTAAAAAGGGGCAAATCATTTTCTATATTTTTTTTTTTTTTTTTTTTTTAATATTGTTAATAATTAATTAACAATTTGTTATAAACGATTTTTATGAATCAATTCTTGATATAAATACATTAAACTTTTGCCTTAAAAAAAAAATTCTAAAATTGCAACTGACAGTCGCGGACAAATGCGATTACATAAAAAAAAAAAAAAGGAAAAGGAAAAGATTATGAAGAAATTTTTACGTGAATAAATTTTACTTACCTACGTGATAATTTTATAAAATAATAATAATTATTATTTATTTATTAATCACATAAATTGTAAACATGTTCATATCGCGAAACGTCGAATTGAATGAAAATTTATGCCAATTATAAACGATACTTAACGACGACTAAACGTACAAATGAATAATAGTAGATACGATCGAATTTTGTGATTGTGTATAGTTTGTATTTTTCAAATAAGAAAAAAAAAAAAAAAAAAAAAAGAAAAAAAGAAATGAAAAAGTGAAAGAGAAAGAGACGATAACAAAAAGAGAGAGTAAGCTATAGAACGAAATCTTTCCGGTGCTTATCTCTTATCTAATTCGCAAATCCTCTTTACTGCTAACTCGTAAGGAAAGTAAAAAAAAAAAAAAGTATGGAGAGGAAAACAGAGAGAAAGAGAAAAAAAGAAAGAGAGAGAGAGAGAGAGAGAGAGAGAGAGAGAGAAATAGAAGGGGAAATGAAATATATACGATCGCACAGAATTTTCAGCGATTATTTTATGAAAAATAATATTCCGGAATCTCCCACAAAATCGGCCAATCTCATTTAACAATATATTTCTATATGTATCTATGTATGTATGTATGTATATATGTATATATATTTTTATAATATATGTATTTAATAAACGTTTTATCGTGTGCTTATGTGAACGAAACGACAGGAGAGACAAAAATCTAATTTTAACGAGAGAGAAAAAGAGACAGAAAGGACTTCTCTCTCTCTCTCTCTCTCTCTCTCTCTCTTTCTCTCTCTCTCTATGTTTAGAACGATCAACATGCATTCGCATGCATATAAATATATGTACATATGTACGGAGAAATAGGAGGAAAAGAAAAATATATAGAAACAGAAAAAAGAAAGATAGACAGATAGAGAGAGAGAGAGAGAGAGAAAAGGATAAATAGAAATAGAGAAAGAAAGAGAGGGAGAGAGAGAGAGAGAGAGAGAGAAAGAAAGAGAGAAAGAGAGATGAATAAAAACAAAAATAGAGAAAAGAAACTGACAAAAACAAAAAAAAGAGTTATAGCTAGACAGATAGACAGACAAACAAATAGAAAAAAAAAACAAAAAAAAAACAACAACAACGATAAAAAGAGACAAACGGAAAGATAGTAACAAAAAGAAAAAGATGGACAGATGTACAGACATAAAAAGAGAAAGAATGAGAGAAAAACAGAGAGAAAAAGAAAAAATAAAGAAAGATATATATATATATATACAATGAAAAAAAGAAAGAGAAAGGAAGACATACAAAATGTATCCAGAAAGAGAAAGAAAGAAATTTGCATATACATACGTATATACATACGTATATACATGTATATAAATAACATATAAACATATAAACATTTAAACATATATAAAAAAAACATATAAACTTGTATTATAAGCATAGGCAATAAATGTGGCAATAGATTTGCATTCGACGCATTTTAGAGAATCTTCTTATATAATAGGTCCCTCGATCTGAATCTAAAATGCAGGCTTACGAGATAAACAGTCTATTAGAGGGTGCCGCAACCCTACCATGGGATTTCTCCAGGGCTATGCCATAACGACTAGATCAAAGGTATCGAATTGACGAGGGACTCTCTTCTCTCTCTCTCTCTCTCTCTCCCTCTCTCTCTCTCTTTCTCTCTCTTTCTCTCTCTCTAAACTAACCCTCGCTTGTATCAACCACCAAGATTTATTTCCTAGTCCGTCCTTAGATTTTCTCTTTACTGTGAAGCGTTTTATCCTCCTCCTCCTTCTCCCCCTCCTTTTCATTCTTCTCATCCTCCCTCAAATTCCCTCTCACCACCAACAATTCTTCGTATCACTTCGACAAAATTGTTCTTTCTCTTTTTATTAAGATATACTGCTCTTTATATCGTAGAGTAAGAGAGAGAGAGAGAGAGAGAGAGAGAGAGAGAGAGAGAGAGAGAGAAAATAATCCCTGCACGGTTTGTTTATTCTTCTGTCGAGTGACATTGTTTTCTTTTTTTGTTTTTAATTCCCACACTATCATTCACCCATTTCTCGGACCCCTCCCGTCCCAATAATTTGTTTCGTTCTTCTTTCGGCTGACATGATCTCTTTTCTATTTTTCTTTTTCTTTTTATTCTTTCCTTTCCTCTTTTCTCTTTTCTTTTCTTTTCTTTTCTTTTCTGATGATTTTTTTTTTTTTTTTTATTTTCTTACCTTTCTCCTGTTACTTTCAAATTTTTATCCCGATCCTACTGAGTTAATAGATAACATATTAAATAATAATATTATTATGATCTTATTGAATCCGATCCGGGAATGTTGGGAATGTTGTGATAATTAAAATTGACGATTAATTTTATATTGTTGTCATACGTATTATTTAATTTTATTATTATATTTCATCATTTTCTATAATAATTCTATTACCAAAGACGATTAAATTGAACTGATACAAATAAAAGTCATAAAGTAGAAATTAATTATCATAATATGAATAATAAATATTTACGTTTTATTATACGTTTTATAGAAAAAAATAATTGTATTATTGTATAAGTGAACGATAAGGTGGTTTATGCTCGCGAATGAAAGATATTAAATATGATAACAAAAATATTCTATATGATTAATTATTTCGATTGATTTTATAAATTTGTTAATTATTTTTATCTAATTAATACAATTTTTCTTATTATTTATTATTTTATGAAAGATCTATAAATTCTCAATATTAACGATAAATTTAATATAAAAGGATATTATATTTTGTTTTTGCAAAAAAGAAAAAAAAAGAGAAAAGGAGGAAAAAGACGAAAATAAATAAAAAAAGAAGAAAAGAAGAAAAAAAAGAAAAAGAAACATTTATATATATTATATTAATTATATTGATCAATATCACATTTACATATACATATATCGCTTATTATTATATGATTAGAAACAGAATTGAAACAAAATATATTAGAAATTGTTAGATGTGTTTGAAATATAATAACCACTTTGATAATAATAATAATAATAATAATAATAATAATAATAATAATAATAATAATAATAATAAATCATAACAATGATAATAATTATTATTATTGGTATCATTACATACTATACATATACGATAATTATAGATGACAATTGATCCATATTATAACATATAATAAAATAATTAATAATAATAAATACAATAGTAGTAACTAATGATCACAAAAATGAAATAACGTTAACAAAATTTATTTTAATTATTAATATTATTTTATTATTTTAAATTAATGCTAATAATATCATAATAATGTTACATATTGACGACAAACGATTGATACGTAAAAATTATATATGATATCAGATCACATCTCTCTCTCTCTCTCTCTCTCTCTCTCTCTCTCTCTCTCTATCTATCTATCTTTATCTTACTAATGTTATCGAATTCTTAATTCGTATCGTATCCGATAACCGTTTGATTCGCTTCTCCCCATGGACAACGGATGGGATGGATGTTGTTGGGGTCGGGAGAGGGTAGGGGGGGGGGGTGGGTGGTGGTGGGTGGTGGGTAAAAAAAAAAAAGGAGGAAAAGAAAATCCAATATTTATGAGCGACCGCTTCGAAACTACTCGCACACTCGTTTTAAATCCCTCACTATGTTTAACAACTTCACCGCGCTTCTGCAGATTCTAATATTTGCTCGTAACTTCACGCGCCTCTATTTGCGGCGACTATCTCTTTTTCTCTCTCTCTCTCTCTTTCTCTCTCTCTCTCTCTCTCTCTATCTATCTGTCTTTCTATCTGTCTTTCTATCTGTCTTTCTCTTTTTCACTATCAACCTATATCTGCCATCTTTCTCGCTCATGTTTCTTCTACCGCTCGCTCGACTAGCGGTTCTCTCAACCGGTTATTCCTCGGTCCAGATTATGCGGGTTCAGAGAAAGTTTTCGGTATTCAGACTACTCTCTGTCTCTGTCTCTCTTTCATTCTTATTATTATCAAACTTAATATCTGAATTTCTTATATATATAATATATAATATATATATATATATATATATATATATGGGGCATAAATTATTATTACGATCGAATAGGCAACATCTATCGTATGATAAATTTATGAACTTATGTAATACGGATAGATCAATATATGCCATTTTTAATAAAATCGAATATATGTACGTATGTATCCTTATACTAGGTGTCTCATTTTAAACGATACAATAAAGATATGTATATCTATGATTTTTATTGGTTTTAAAGAGAGAGAGAGAGAGAGAGAGAGAGAGAGATTGTTCGAAACAAAAGTCATTTAAATTGATTTTAACGATGGAAAATGATAAAATATTTATTGTAATTAAATTCATAGAGAGACTGATACTCTTCTCGAGATACGAAAGTATAATATCTTTTTCTCTCTTCTTCTTTTTTATTTTCATTTTTTTATCTTTCTGTTCTTTTTTTTTTTTTTTTTTTTTTTTTGTTTTTTTTTTTTTTTTATCGGAAATCGATATTTTAAGTCGAACAAAAGTTGTAGAGAATATCAATACGAATTCAACGAGTATGTATACTCTACCTTTTCATCGATATTTCATCGAGTTATGACGCCTTAAAGTTTAACAAACTGGGTAATCGACTACTGAAGAGTATCACGCTTCAAATGATTGCAACTTCAAAAATGTATAAAGAAAAATAAATAAATAAGTAAATAAATAAATTTAATAAAAAGTGAAGAAAACTAAATTGAACGATGAATTCAATGATTATCAGATGTTTATAATAAAACTGCATTGTTACGACAATACAGTTTGTAACGAATCTATAATAATATTCATAATAATCGTAATAATCGAATATAAGAAATAAGGATTTTAATTAATTATAATAATCGTTCGAAAAAATATTATTTAAGAGAATGTAAAAAAGAAAGAAAGGACAAATTTGATTTTTTTTTTTTAACCGTCTACGACAGTAGAATATTATAGTTTAAATATTTATTAGATATTTGTCGTATAGTTATTAATTTATTGATTAATTTTTTTTTACTAATAATTTCTCTTATGATATGATATTTTAATAATAATTGTTAACTAATCAAAAAAATACATGATATTTATTAATGATATTTTATCTATATAGCATTGTATTTTTTTATCATTAATAATAAATTACTCTGGGGGTATCATTCTTTTTCTTTAAATAACAATTTCGAATTCTTCTAAATTATAGATTAGAATTTAGAAACATTATTAAGAAAACTTCACTTTAGCATATTTGATTTATGGTAGACTTGAAATTTTTCTTTTAAATAATTTCTCTTATTTTATAATATTTTGATAATAATTGTTAATTAATTTAAAAAATATACGATAATTATTAATAATATTTTACGTATATAATATTGTATTTTATTTTTTTTTTCTTTTTTTATTAATAATAAATTTTTCACTGGAGATTTTTTTCTTCATCTTATTTCTTTTTAAATAATAATTTTTCACAAATTGTCGATTAAAATATAGAACATTAAGAGAATTTCACATTGATATCTCCGATTTAAGGTAGACTTGGCAACTGTAGGGACTCACGTATCGATCCGAATTCGTAGATAGAACGTAGTATTGTAGAATAAGCTTATTATATCTTTCTTTCGCCTTGTTCTTTAATACGGTAGAAGAATAGACTGGAATAGGTGAATAGAGATATCGATTACACTCGATCGCATCTCTTACACACTTGAGCCAAGCCTTCGACGTGTCCTGATTTTTACTCTCCGTTCGAATATCCTTTCAAAGGAATCAAGATTGTCTCTACGAAAAAAATTCAATATACACATGATATAACGAAATATTAATATCTTAAATAATAAGTCCCGAAAAATTATTTCTCTATTATTCATAAATCAATTTGATTGTAATTCGATTTCATTGTTTGCATGAAAAAAAAAAAAAAAAAAAAAAAAAAAAAATTATTATCATTAATTAGTTTCAATCATTCATTCATCGTTAATTAATTTATAATTATCATAATAATGATATACTTTAATATATTGTTAATAAAAATCAAATATTTCTTAATTAACAATTATATATAAATTTAGATGAATTTTAAAATGAATTATCATATTACATATACCTATATATATTTACGTGGATATATAATATATATATTATATATTATATATGTATGTATTTTACATTTATATATGGAGTATATACAATAATAATTGTTATGGATATATATATATATATATACATACACACATTAATTATAAATATATAAATAAATATATATATATATAGCTTATTTATTAGCGTTATCAATTAATTATCAAGCAAGTAATTAAAATTCTTTGATAATTAATGAAATTAAAAATTACAAGTTTTTAGAATTATCATCATTTTTTTACTATTCCTATCCATATATATACATTTACATATATTACACAGTTAACGTTCGAATGATTTTGTATAAATTTGTTGGTGGTTTTAAAATCAGTTGAAAAATCGAAGGGACCATTGGATTTTCTCCCATAAAACGGCCCCCAGGGAAGAAACAGAGTGGAGATCGGTGCTTGCACGAAGGGTGAAATCCGTTTCTCGGATTTTACGACGGTCCGCTTGAGAAATCCTTCTTTTTACTTTCTTTTCCCTTTTCTTCTCTCTCTCTCTCTCTCTCTCTCTCTTTTTCTCTCTTTCTTCCTCCCTCTCTCTGTCTTGCTTTTAGACATTTGACGGAACTTGGAATATAAACGACTCCAACCCCCTCATCGAGACGTCAACTTTAACGATGAATGGACGGGGGGAGATAGGGGGAAAGGGATGAAAGTGGGAGGGGGTTAGATGATAGATCGACTTTTTTCAACGGGCTCTTCTCTCTGCACAGGGATCTAAATATATGGATTCGTATAATGATAAATTGGATCAATTGTCATCGTCAATGTCATCGGAATTATTTATTTATTTGTTTATTTATTTGTTTACATAAAATTATAAAACAAATGTATGATAGTAGGTAAAAGAATAGAAACGAAGATAATTAAACGAAAGAAACGAAATTGTCTCGTCGATTTACAATAAGATCATGTGATCGTTTTAAAATATTAATCAATTTGATCCTCTTGATAGATCTTTGAGAAGTACCAAGAAGATGTTATTTAAAAGGAAAAAAGAAAAAAAAAAAGAATAATAATCTCATTAATTGAAACAATGAGATCGTAATAATTACGTTAAAAGAAATGAAATTGGATCGCTTTGATCGTACCGAGAGAAAATTCTTAACATCGTTATTTATCTAAACGATGAAAAGATAAATAAATAAATAAAAATATCATTAATACAAAATAAAACAATATTTTTCATCGATCAATAATCGGATCATGATCATTAGTAAAACTTCGAATTTGATCATAGTTAGATTCCAAAAAAAAAAAGAATCATATAAACGATCGTTTAACTCAACAATGTTATAGTTCGAAATAATAATGAAACCAAAAAAAATAAAAATAAATAAATGAAAACTCATCTCATTAATTAGAACATTAATAAAGATAATAATCGCATTTAATATATTTTAATGAAATAATATATCGCTATATGATCGTTGAGAAACTCATCATTTAATTATTCATAAGTTGACAATGCGATCAAATAAAACAATTATTTATATTTATTTTGTTCTAACAAATAAATTTTTTCTTCTTCATTTTTATATTTTTTCATTTTTTTTTTTTTTTTTTTACTTTATTATTATCTTCCAGGTCGACTTCGGTGATATTTTCATTCCATTGGATTTAGACGTACCAAAGCCTCGAGTTTTGCCTGAATTTTCAAGACTGGCCCATGGCCTTCGTAGCGGTAATATCAGCATCCTTGATAGCAAAACCATCTACATTCCCAATTTGCATTATGACGGTGCTGGCCCAGATGCCTATTTTTGGGTTGGAAATGGCTCCGAGCCACATATTTTGGGCGTTAAAGTACCCAACGAAGTAGGAAGGTTAGTAATAATAATTCAATTATTGGTAATCATTTATCAATTTTTGTAAAATTAATTTTTGTAAAATTAATTTTACAAAAACAACAGAGATTTTTATAAATTTAATCATTTAATAATAACATTTAATTTTTTTCATATAAATATATATATATTTTTTTTTTTTGCAATATGGAAAACGCAATAATCATTCTGTTTCAGAGAAAAATTTTTAAATAAAACTAATAAATGTTATATATGTAATTAATAAATTATTAAATCCGATAATATGTATATACGTACAAATATATGACAAATAATTTGTTATAAAAGATAATGTACAAAAAAAAATTTGTTAATTATATAGACCAGAATTTTAATCAATTGATAGATTACTAATAGATATTATTATTAAAATTTTTATTAATTATAATTATTAAAATAAATATTTTATTATAATATTATAAAAAGAAATAATAATAAATTACAATTATTAAACATTATAACATTAATTTATATATGTATATCATATATGATAAAAAAGAGATTTTTATAAATCTAATCATTTAATAATAATCTTGCTTTAAAGAAAAACTTTTAAAATGAAACTAATAAATCTTATATAAATAGCAAATTATTAAATTTGATAATATATATATATATATATATGTGTGTGTGTGTATAATAAATAATTTGTTATAAAAACAAATGTATAAAAGATAATTCGTTAATTACATAGAAAAAAAATTTTAATAAATTGATATATTAGTAATAGATTATATCATTAAAATATAATCAATCATATTTTGTTATAAAATAAAAAAAAAAGAAAAAATAATAATAATAATAATAATAATAATAAATTATACTTATTAAACGTCATAATATTAATTTTAATTAAAACATTATAACATACAATGATGTACAATCAATTTCAAATATTATCCTTTACAATAATAGTTTGGAACCTTTAAGAGGATATCAAGGGGAAGACATAGAGATTGTTCTCCCAGATAATTTGACCGCCCATGATATCGACTGGTTAGCTGTATGGTGCGTCCAATACAAGCAAAACTTTGGACATGTTCTAATACCAAAGGATCTCGACATACCTCCTGCTCTTGGCCAAACGAAAATCACGGTAAATCGAGTTGTTAAGAGACTTATAAATGTAGATTATTTACCTTTACCTTACCATTTCTCTCTAGTTCCTTTAATTAATATCACACGTGCATTTGCAATCAAACATGGAATAGCCGCACTGGTGGTACAAACCGGTACGTGTAATATATCATCATTTAATATGGAAAATATTTACATACATATATACATACATACATACATACATACATACATATATATATATTTTTCTTTTTCTTTTTTTTTTTACATCCATCGTTCGTTGTCTTATTTCTTCTTCTTCTTCTTCTTCTTCTTCTTTTTCTTCTTTTTTTTTTTTGCCCATTCAAAATTGCCACTCATCGTTCATTATATATTTAGTTTAGATTATACAAGAGATAATTATCATTCGTTCGTTGCTCCTTTTTCCAATTAATTTAATAATATAATTATAATCGTTAATTATATCCTAATTTATTTTTAATATCAAATGCCAACGAGATAATATAGATTAATTAATTTGAATTTGTAATTAATTGTTTAGACGAGCAGTACGTCCGAACCGGCTACGTCCAAACAAGGATTAAGCAATTGCAAGGAGTTGCTCGAAGGACGTGTACAGGTGCAATGGGAGTTGATTGGTGACGACGTGCAGATTCAAGTTTCAGGTCGTATCAAGGAGGACCAATATGTAGCGTTCGGTCTATCCGGTGAACAGGATAAGCCTGAAATGCTTGGTGGCGATGTCGTTGTTGTAGCTTACAACAAGAAGACAGGGAAATTTATTGCCGAGGATTATTACATGTCCGATATTTCTCAATGCGATGGGAAAAAGGGTGTATGTCCTGACGAAAGAGTTGGTGGTAAAAACGATGCTATCTTTTTGCACGGTGAAAGAAGGAACGGCATAACAACAGGTATACATATATATATATATATATAAATAATTAAAGTTCAATAACTAATTTCAAATAATTATTTAAATGTTACGAATTAATAAACAATAAAAAATATTAACTAACAAACAATATGCAATATTAATTAATACTCAATAAACAATATCATAATTAAAAGTAATAGATAAAAATAGAAGTATATATAGAAATAATTATAATTAAAATTAATAAACAATATTATTATCAGAGGATTTATACAATTTTATTATTTATAATAATAGAATGCGAAGACGCAATTATAGACTTTCTATCATTAACAATAAATTTAAATTATCTCGTGTTCAATGTTCTTCATATATTATAAATATGTTCAATATTATTCATATAATATTGAACATGTATAATATCATTCATATAATATTGAACATGTTCAATATTGTTCATATAATATCAAACAAATTTTATATTGTTCATATACAATAATACCATTCAATTTTGTTTAGTTTATGATAGACATATTGACAGTATCAATTAAATTCTAATTAATCGATATCAATGAGAATAATTTGGCCGATTAATATAGAAATATATGAATGATTATAATTATCAATATACATAATATATACGTAATTTTTATTATTACAGTAACTTATATGCGACCCTTACGCACGAACGAACCTGAAAAAGACAGAATGATTCCTGAATCCGAGACCAGCGTAATTGCTGCTATTGGTCCTCTCAATTCAAGGGGAGAAGCCAATGCTCATCAGGCTTTCGACGTGACTACCGAGGATATACGTATCGACTTTACGTCGAAAAATGTCCACGAGTGTACTAATTCCCTATACAACATCCCCGACATGTCTGACATTGAACCCTGGCCACAAGCCGTGATCGACAATGAAAATACCTTTAGTGCTAGGATTGGACCAACCGGTGGAATGAGAGGATATTCGCGTATAACGGGTAAACCAAAAAAATTTTTCTCGCTATTTGCCTTGTTACAAAGAAATAAATCCTCTTTGAGTTTAAATGACTTTTTTCCGTCTCTCGAATTTTTTTTTTTCTTCTTTTTTTTTTTTTTTTTTTTTTTTTTTTATATATTCATATACATATGTATTTATATGTGATATGGATATATTCATGAATATGTTTATTTGTTTATTTTTGTTATATTATTTAAAATAATAAATAATATAATATCATATATATATATAAACAACATAATATTGTTTGTACAGTATATAACAAAGTACTAATATATATATAAAAGATATTTATATTTATTTCATATTAATAATAATTTAAAAAAAAATATATAAATATATATATCATCAATGAAATTGATTAAATGATAAACATATTTTACTCGAAATATAAGATATAGATGATATTACGTAATATATTTTAAATCAAAAAACTATAAAAAAAAAAAATTACACATATACATATGTATACATAAATTTTTTAAATAGGTCAACCTTCGTGGGGTATCGCGTGGTATATTAATGATCTATTAATACCAAAGATCACTGTTGAAAGAGGAAAAGCTTATACATTTATCGTAGAAGGTGGTAATGATCCTGCTAATCCGGCCAGGTAAAAAATAAAACAAAACAAAAAAAAAAGACATGAAAACATGAGAAATAAAAATACGAGAAAAAGAGAAAAATGTAATAGGGAGAAAAATTTGACGATTTTAATTTAAACCTTTTTTTACGACAGATATCATCCATTTTACATAACCGACAGTCCTGAAGGTGGTTTTGGACAAAAAACTGAACCTCAACAAAGACAACAAAGAGTGTTTGCTGGTGTAGCATATGATAATGATGGATATCCTTATCCAACTGCAGCTGGTCGTTATTGTGAATGGGTTCATAAAACGATAGACAAAAGTAAAGAATCTGAAACGTTCAAAATCTTTTTCCAAACATTAAGACTGGAATGTGATGAGGGTGATCCTGCTAAACTCGAATGGATCGTACCGGCAGATGCACCAGATCTATTATATTATCAGGTATGATTTATATATATATATATATTATATATTTTATATATTATTAATATATTACTAATATAGAAAGAGTTTTAATGGAAAAAGCACGTAACATTTTATACGGACCATTATATATTTCTAATTAATTATAAAAACATCCTAAGTTATAATTTTTTGTTTTTGCTAATTCAGCTTCATGTTTCAGCAAATAAGTTTTTCACTTGGATCCCTTTAATAACAATTAGTAAAAAATTGTAATTCGACAAAATATTTTCGTAGACAGAAAAAAAGAAAAGAATTGCATTTATGAATAATCATAAAAATTTCACCCTAAATTGTATAATTTCCCTTTTTTCTTTTATTTTTTTTTCTTTGTTTTTTTCTTTTTTCTTTTCCAATAATTTAATATCACAAAAATCTTTTCCATTCTTATACAGTACTTTAAATAAGACTTTATACAGTACTATAATAATTAAAAATTTGTATATAATTTAATTTTACTTTTTAAACTTATATAGGACTTTGATAATTAAACTTTTTTTATATAATTATATACAAAAAAAAAAAATAAATAAAAAAAAAAATTGTGTGAATTATAAATTATGGGATCACATTTAAAAAAAAAAAAGAAAAAAAAGAAAAAAGGAAGAATTTAAAAAAAGAAAAGAAAAATGTTATTTAATAACGAACACTAATTTTAATCGCAAAACATGTTCGTTCGTTCATATCTTTTTTTTTGCTTTTTTCTTTTTTTCAGTGTTACACGCACAACAATCTCGGTTGGAAGATAAACGTAATCAACGCCGGTGATAGACCCCAAATAAATGGAAGTGGCTTGAAGAAACATGCTTCGACATCGACAATAATAATCGCCTTTATCGTCGCCGTCGCATTTGCGTTCTTAAGATGAATCAAAAACGAATCAATTTGCCGTTCCTTATATATTTTCTTTAAGGCGTTATTGCTCTCGTGGTAATAAGAATAATAATAAGAGAAAGAAAAAGAAAAATATAGGAAAAATTCATCGGAATTAATAATGAATAATGACAATAAAGCGGATAAAAAGAGAGATAGAGATAGGAGATAGAGAGAGAGAGAGAGAGAGAGAGAGAGAGAGAGAGAGAGAAGCATGAGAGAAAAATTGTAAAACAAATAAACAAACAAACAAGCAAACAAAACAAAAAAAGAAACACGATACAAGGTTGTAAGAAAGTATTTAGCTTGTAAGAGATTTCATTGTATACAAAACAGATTAGAGAAGTATTTTTAAGACCTATCAGATTCAATATTTCGTATTATACGATATACATATATATGTGTATATATACATATATATACATACACATATATATATATATATATATATATACATTCAGGACAATATCAACATATATATATATACATATAAAAATATAAAAAAACGAAGATGAAAGAGGAAGAAAATTCTGACAATAAGATCGATCCTGAGAATATTAGAAAATATTGACAATAATGAATAAACGACGCGACGGACAATAATACAGTCGTTGATAATATCTGGACAATAATAATAACGAAAGAAAACATTCCTTTCGTATGGGAGTATCGTTGATGGCTCTTTATCAGAAAAAAAATATATATACATACATACATACATATACATACACACACACAAACACATACACACGCACACAAACGATACTTCAAATAATTCATACATAAGTATCCATCATGTATGACTGACCGATATTACGTATTAATATACATAAATATTATATACATAAATAATAACTGATCATATAGAGATAAACGCGATCGGGTTGTTAACTGGAGTGATCGGTCATATATAAATAAATAAATAAATAAATACGTATATACATACATGCATACATACATACATACATACATACACACACACACATACAGACACATATCTCTGTACAATGTAAATTTTGCACAAAGCTATATAGTTGGATTTAACATAAATATACATCATTATCATTATCATCGATTTAACTCGTAGTAGCGTTTAAGAAATATACATTTATAAATGCTGTCGACTTGACAATAATTCGTAGGATAGCCAATCGAGACGAGATCGGATTTAAATAAGAAATGAAGGTGAATGAGAATTGCACAAGAAAATAATGAAAATAATGAACTTTAAAATAAGGAACTATTTTTACTTTTTTATTACATATATTTTTTTTTTTTTTTTTTTTTTTTATTTTTCTCTTTTAATTTCTATTTTCTTCGCGGGAGGGCAGGGGGGGAACGCGGGGGCTGGGATAAGCCTAATTAAAAAATTTAACTCCCACTTAATGTATAATATACTATAACGTATAGACAGGATATAATATAAATATATACATATATATATACATACATATATATATATATATATATATATATATGTATATAGACATAAAAAAAAACTATGGAGCGGACCTTCCTACAACGGAATGAAAGTATAAAATGTGCCTTGGGTGCAGATAATAATAACAAAAAGAGAAAAACAAAACAAAAAAAAAAAAGAACAAACAATGAAAGAAACAGAAAGCAAGAAGAAAGAAAGAAAAAAAAAATTATGCTTATTAATTTGAATTAGGACTCACTCGGACAGGAGATACCCTGCAGTACTTAGGAACTGGTTTCTTGTGTACGTGAGAAAAGCAAGAGCACGCGTTTAAATTATACCGTCTTTCTATTATAATATAATATTATAAAAAAAAATAAAAAAAAGAAAAAAAAAAGTGGTTTATCTGCGGTGAGGTCAATAAATATATAAATAAATAAAGGAAGATAGAAAGGAAGAAATGAAAAAATTACAAAAATGCGCACAACGAGTATGTATTAAACCATTTAATGACGAAGCCACGCCGAGCTCGTACGATCAAATCGTACAAAATTGCCGGCTACCGAAGAAAATCTATCTTTTTCTTCAGATGAACGAAAAAAAA
>NC_062199.1:3541309-3578809 GCF_912470025.1 Vespa velutina | reverse complement strand
CAGCGCTATATTTATTCGCAACTACATGAACAAACATCTAAGTACTTATTTGGTGTATATATATATATATATATATATATATATATATAATGTATTGATTATATAAATTATTGAACATTGTATCAAATTTTATATTCACTTCTTGTGGTTGACAATAAACTGATTTTATAAAAAAAAAAAAAGAAAAAAAAAAAGGAAGAAAAAAGAAAAACAAAAGAAAAACAAAAGAGAATTCTTCTTAAACAAAATTACAATAGTATTTTACAGAGATATTACTTTGGATATCCCCATGGATCTTTTTTCTGATCCATCAGAATGAGAGAAGATTCACAAATTTTTTTAAATATTTCACGAAGTCGTCCCTTAGGGAATACCTGTAAGCAAAAAAGAAAAAAAAGGATAAAACAAATTTTATGATATACTTTATACATATAATAATCATAAATGTCTTTTCTTAATAAATGCATACTTCAAACAATTGGTATTGTTCACACGCAAGAATATCAGCTAATTGTATACAACCAGCATGTTCGTTCATTTCAGACATGACAGTGTGTAACAAGAGTGCAATTTTGGGAATGCATAATTCGCGTAATTTTTTCAATTGATGTTCCCTTAATACTTCTTCCGGTATAGATGGCTCATCTGAATTAACATCAACTTCATCTGAATTATTATTGGAATCAACGAGCCAACCACCATCGGGAAATAAAAGAACGTTAAATAAAAGCTGTTTAACTGCCTAATAAAAAAAAGAAAAAAGAAAAGAAATAATACATGATTAATATTAAACTTCTTAATCTATTTAAGAATTATTTCTAATACTCTTTAACACAGACTTTGGTATGATGTTGCATAGTACATTTCCATCTATCTAATTCTGTATTATATTGAGCCTTCTTATGATCATAAGCAACTTTTTCTGTAAATGTCGCATAAGCTGGTAGATCTTCTAATGGAGTTGGTTTACCATGATGGAAATGAGAAAACCATTCTGAAAAACCTTCCTGTGCATCAAGATATGTTTTATAACATAAATATTCTCTAATAGCATTCGCTGCTCTTTTTGATAAATTATCAGTTATTGTAAGGTTCGCAAGCGTACTTTCCATAGTTGGATATTCAGCCATAACTGATTCAATAGAATCTGGTGGAATCTAAAATATATATATATATGTTTTAAAACTACGTTATATATATATATATATATATATATATATATATATATATATATATATATATATAAAGCATAGTTTTAAAAATGAAATCAAATTAAAAATTAAATAATAATTTTGTACTTTATTGAAAGCTTTCCGTGCAGCATCAAGTTTTTCATTGGTAAGAAAATATCTTATCAGTGCATTAGTTTGCCACAATGCTTCCTCTCGTTGGCTCTGATAGAAAATAACCCAATCCAAAGCATTGACCTTCTCCATGTCCGCATCTGTGATAGTACCTTTTAAATCATCTGATTTGATCTCCGTTTTCTTTTGACGTATACTTTCCACAACTGTCTTTGTAATAGCTTCAACATTCAAATTGGCATCTTCTGCAGCAGCTAAACATCTCTTACGTTGCTCGTAATCCGTAACATTTTCTAAATATGAGGCATAATTTGATATTTGATCTTCTTGTGGTAAAGTAGCTGTATAAAATGCAATCAAGATTGGATCACCCATTCTAATAAGTATTCTTACATAAGCCTGTAATACTTTATCTCCTATTTTATCCTTTGTATTTTTTCCAATTTGTCGTAAAAAGAGAATTAAATGTGCTAAAAATCTTAAAAATTGTGGATCACAGGTCCCTAGATCTATCATACTTTCAACTTCTTCCATTAACTTTGGAATCTGATCTAATATTAAATACTTTTGTATAAGATGATCTGGTTTATTAGCTTGAGCACGTATCAATTCATTTTTTGAAGCATGAAGCTCTTTAAATATTTCTTCTAACGAAATGTTATTCTTCCAGTATTCTTCAGGCATGGCTGTGTAATTTTTTGGCATTGTATCTCTCACTTCTGCTTCAACTTTAACATCCAAAAGACCCTTCATGTAACCCCATAATGCATCCTGCCAAGACAAAGCAATTTGTAGCAACTGTTGAACATTGCCACAAAGACTAGCATAAATGGCACGATAAAACTGTCCTAAATAAGAAAGAAAAATTATATTATTTAAATAATAATATATATCATATTTGATGATAAAACAAACGAGATTTATTACCGATACGTTTGTCCTGCGAAAGTTCCCAAGCACATAGCTTCCAAAGATCTCTATTAGGATTACCTACAATAGGTACCTTGGTATCTGTCAAAGGATTGTTATAATTTGGATCATGATGCGGTATCCATCCTAATAAACATGCAGCTCTCCATGGTTGACCACAATGAATAGATAAAGCTTGTGCTTTTTGAAGACGACCACAACGTACTTCTATAAACATTCGTTTTTCAAGTCTAGTATCATCTTCTCTATCTAAATCATGCAATGGTTTGCCTTCTCTTATAGGAGCATCAGGATCCATAGAAGATACTAACGGTCTAGAAGATCCAAAAGCCATTCCCAAATTTTTATTTTGCAATTGATATAATGTATTTTCCCAAGCAACAGTTTTATCGGTAAAACATTCTATATTTGGTGATCTATTAGCTTGATCCAATGCATTTTTTTCTAACCAATCTATAATTAATTGATATTCTCTTGTCTGACTCTCAGTTTTATATAAATGATTTATTACATTTTTTTCCGAGATATAAGTAACTTCTGAATTATCTTCCATTTGAGCATCAAATTCTGATGTATTTATCCTATTTTGATAAAGGCAATATATAAGTCTCCAAGTATTTCTTTCATTTTCTAATGATATTTCTTCGGAAGATATCACTGTATTTTCAACCTTAGCTTGCATGCCTATATTAAAATGTACAAAGATTAAAGATAAAGAATTAAAATTATTAAAGAACAAAAAGATGAAAGAATAAAATATTTTTAATTTATATATAATTTATAAACTAAGGATAAGACTTACCTCTAATTATTTCCAAAGTGTCTGTACAACTTTGTATAAAATCTGCAATGGTATCGAATACTTGTAATTCAGAAAGATGTGCTTGCACGCATTGTAAAAAATCATAGTACAATTTTGTATTAGCCTCACGCCATGGTTCGTTTGCTTTCAAAATTATTCCTGTTACACTACTATCTTCCATGATCTCCCGTAGGGTCATATCATTTTTTTCTGAACATGCCATTATATCACGTATTTCATGAGGTGCAACGGTCAAAGATGTATCTACGTCTGAATAATTGTGACCCTTCATTACCTTTGTATTAAGATAATTCCTAGAAGATATTCTCGGGCTGTGTGTATCATTAAGTTGATTTGTATCTTCATCCTTGCGAGGTTGAGTATTTTGTTGCAAGGATATCCTCTTTGGCGTGGTACTCTTTGTACTTAACCTTAAAAATGATTTTCTCTGTGTAGTCTCTTGATTTAAAAGTCGTATAGATTGCGCCAAATTTTCTTTCGTATCGATTATGTCCTCCATTTGAAAAGACTATTCCAAATTTGTTCGTATAACTTATGTATCCGAAGTAACATGTGAAAATATATTTAACTTATTAAAAATACGTCTTTATTCAATGAGATAGACCGGCTTTCTTCGACATCAACATACATTTGTTAAACTAACCTCTCGTTCGAAGACATTTAGTTCATTAAAAATTTTATTCGATTAGATGGCGCTGAAAACGTATGTCTAGAATAGCCAAATAGCATAAGATTTCTCTTAGCCAATCACGTTCAAGCGATCTCTTGACATCATAGACAGCAATTTAATATATTCATTTTTCTTGAATAGAAAAAAAAGCACGCGAGAAACTTATAATTTAAAATTTCATTACTTAAAAATTTTATATATATAATACTTTCGATAATTTTCTAACTATTTAAATAATCTTTAATCTACACGGAGTACAATAAATTAATATTTAAATCATAATACATTCGCTTAAACATTAAAAAGACGATAAAATGTGAGAAACTTAAAATAATTTTAATTAAAAATTTCAATACTTAAAAATTTTTTATCTGTAATTTGCTTGTGTAATATAAACGGAGTTTTTATTAACTTTGATGATTACAGAGTTACTTTTCTTCTATACTCCAAACAGCAAACATACTTTTTTTTTTTTTTTTTCTTTAAATTTGAAATACTTTCCTGTATTTATTTTTTGAATAATTTATATAATTTATTTTCTTTTAGATTCGAATTTTAAACCGGCAATTCTTTGACTACGTGTGATGTCAACAAAATCAAAACTCTGATCAACTTTGACTGTTACACTGGATCAGCCATCCTTTGGATTCCGATGAATAATCATCGATCCTCTCTCAGAATGTCTTTCCTGCATATAATAATAAAGATTTAAGATAAGTATATTGTTATATCATACATTTCTTGAATAATTTATAGAGTTTCTTATTATAACAATGGTACTAAACATATTTATAACATACATTCTTTATAACATGCATTGTAAATATCTAATGGCTGGCTTAAATAAGTTTTAATTATAGATATAAAATATATAACTTTAACTGGAAACAGTATAAGTATAAATTTAATTAGAGATAACAAATATAAACTTCGTACAATTAACAAACATTTTTCAAATAATTTATTTTCAAAGAAATATAATCTCCATATGTTTTTCATTTATTTTTGTTAAATGTACTAATATTTTTACTACATACAAAAATTTCTATCTGAACGTTAACTCGAATTTTAGGTTATGTGCAAGAACATATCTACACATCTTATATATACCGATACTATAGGAGCTGTAAGTGAGAATAGCGTTATATTCGTTTACAGTTCATATTTTGTCCATACCTGTCACTGAAGTCGCATACGCTTCAAGCTAACAACCTTACAAACATAGTGGTAACTTCACCCAACATCCCGCTAGATGTCTCGTAAATCATATTTTTCTCGTAACCTTCAAAATCGTAATGTTGCAATATATATATGTGTATATATATATATATATATATATATATATATATACGTATATACATTTGAAAAGTTTATTTTTCGCCTGACTTGAACTCTAGAATAACGATTTAATCGTCATATATATTTGACAAGATGTCTTCAAGTCGATATAATGTTCTTAGACATAATACGAAAAATTCAAATATAAATATGGAAAGAAATTATTAGAAGAGTATTGAAGCTCTTTATAAGATTTAAAAATTCTTCAAGTTTTGATAGATGGCGATAGTATCGTCGCGAATTCAATGCCCTCTGCATCTTACAATGGTATGACGTATAGATAAAACGAGACTTCTAAAATGAGTAACAGCATGTGGAAGTCATTCAGTAGTAGGTACGATTGACTATTGTTAGTGACATTTAACTATAGTATAAAATAAAACGTTGGATAGATTCTTAAGTTTCGTTGTACACTTGTTATTCCCTTAAACGACAGAAGAAATGGCAACTCAAGAAGATGTTGGCATCAGAGATTTTGTCCTGCTGGATGAGATCAACATTGAGAAGGTCGTGGAAAACTTGAAAGTTAGGTAGGTTTTATTTGATCTCGTCATATTTTTTTTTAATAGGATTGAAATTTATCGAAAATCATTTACCGGCCATCATTATCTAAATCTTAAAGATTTTTTTGACAGTTTGTACAATAGAATGGGCGCGCGTCTTCGGTTAATTTGTCCTTCTTGATTCGTCCATCTCTAACAAGAGGGCGTGGTTCGCACTTGCAGCAGGTGGTTGAGCGCTAACGATTTAAATTTGATCTTTTAAAAATATAATAATGATAAAATATATATACATAAAAAAAAAAAGGAAAGATAATATTTTATTATTAATAAAACACGAAATATATATTTTTGACAGAATATATTTGCGAGTAACGTCTTATAATCTAAAAAATTTATAATAAAATCGTAATTAAATGATAATCCGTTGACAACAACTAGAGTGTATATATAATTTTACAAATACAATTAATGATTCCTTAATACTTTCTTTTTTTCGATATATTTAATTAATTCTTGAAAAAAAAAAAAAAGAAAAAAAAAAAAGAAATATTTACGTCTTAGACGATGTGTTGCCTTCAGTGCAACGATTCTACACCGTATAAGTACGTAAAATGCTTATCACATTTACGTTAAGTATGAGTCACCTGTTCGTTACATCGATGTGTGTTCGCATTATAATGTTCTTTAAATACTCGTAGACACATTACTTAAGAATGTATCCCATTTATTATCTATGCATATAAATATATATATATATATTTTTATTTTATTTTATTTTTTTTTTATTTTATTTTATTTTATTTTATTTTTATTAATAATATTTGCTCAACCATTTACACGAACAGACTTATATCATTCTATTTTTTTATTTTCTTTAAATTTTTTAAACGTACATATAACATTGGAAAAAAGACAAGAATGACGTGTTCATGTGTTTACATTATTGATAACAAAGAATAGAAAATTGCTCTTGATAATTGATCTTGATAGAATGAAATATATATCTCTTTTGTTGATAAAATTTCTTAATCCTCACATTCTTGTTGTTAAATTTCTATTTTCAAAAACAATATAGAAATCATATAACAATAATATAGATCAATCATTTAAATTGTTAGATCGTTTAATTAAATATTTATATCATTAAAAAAGAAGTAACTTTTGTATGTTCAATTAAATTTTTTTTCTTTTCTTTTCTTTTCTTTTTTTTTTTCTTTTTCTTTTTTTCAAATATTAAAATTCTTTTTGTACAAACACATATTTATTCTTTTAGATTCAAAGGTGGAAAAATATATACATATATTGGGGAAGTGTGCGTAAGTGTTAATCCTTATAAAAGTACAAATATCTATGATGCAAACCATATTAATAAATATAAAGGTAATACAAATAAAATTATACATAAGATTTCGCTTTAATCATTTCTCTTGATGTATATCAATATATTTATTATTTTTTATTTTCTAGGGAGGGAATTATTTGAAAATCCGCCACACATATTTGCTATTGCGGATTCAGCACATCGTGAGATGAAGCAACAAGGTCGTGACACTTGCATAGTAATCAGTGGTGAATCTGGATCTGGGAAAACAGAGGCTAGTAAAATTATTATGAAGTATATCGCTGCTGTTACTAATCTAAGCGGTCAACAGGAAATTGAAAGGTACTTTATGTTTTTATAGTATATAATAAAAGATTGATATGAAATACAGGAAAACGCAGTAAATTATAAAATATCATTATCTAATCTACTGTAATCTCTTTTTAGATAGTTAATTTTTCTACTAGACAAAACCTTTTTATTAAACTTTATACTTGATTTTTTATTGTGGCATGTGTTTATATATATATATATATATATTTCATTTTATAAACTTAATAATGATAAACTTAAACATGATTATTTTGTTTAATTTGTAAATTTCAGAGTAAAGAATGTGCTTATTCAATCAAATTCTATATTAGAAGCATTTGGAAATGCAAAAACAAATAGAAATGACAATTCCTCTCGTTTTGGAAAATATATGGACATTAATTTTGATTTCAAAGGGGACCCATTGGGTGGACATATAACTAATTATTTACTTGAAAAATCACGAGTAGTTTATCAACAAAAAGGAGAACGTAATTTTCATTGTTTTTATCAGGTATAATCAAAAACACACAATTGATATATTTATGACAAAGTTACAATATTTATTTTACATAATATTTTTTATTTGATTTCTAGCTGATTAATGGTTGTAGCGAGGCTGATTTACATAAAATGAAATTAGTACGTGATGCTACCGCATATTATTATATCAATAAAGATGATAATAAATCAAATATAAATGATAAAGGTGACTATAAAACTGTAAATGGAGCCATGTCCACTTTAGGATTTTCACAAAATGAAATACAAACAATCTGGAACATTATATCTGGCATTTTGCATCTGGTAATATAATCTATTAATTATTTTATAACATTTATTTCTTTGAATTCTGTTTTCTAATTACTTCATTACTTAGGGTAATATTATGTATAAAATCAATGAAGATAAACTTATTGTTGAGAAAAATAATGCTCTAGCTAATACTGCAGCTTTATTTTCTATTGGTCCAAATGAACTTAGAACTGCTTTATCCCAAAGAGTGATAGCAGCTGGTGGAGAAATTATGCAAAAGACTCATACTTTGGTGGAAGCTGAATATGGTAGGGATGCTTTGGCAAAGGTAACACAATTATTTATAATTGTTACAATTTTATTATATAATATTATAATATATAAATAATATTTTGTATCTTGAAATTATTTAGGCAATTTATGAAAGATTGTTTACATGGATTGTGTCACGTGTTAATGATTCAATTAATGTAAATGACACATCTAATGCATACAAAACAGTAATTGGTGTGTTAGATATCTATGGATTTGAAATCTTTGATGTGAATAGCTTTGAACAGTTTTGTATCAACTACTGCAATGAAAAATTACAACAACTTTTTATTGGTAAGTCTATTATATATAATACATAATTAATAAATTAAATAACCAATACTCTTATTCTTTGCTTATATTGTTTATTGCATAGTACGTACGATCATATAATATTTTAACATTAATCATGCATCTATATATGCAGTTAAAAATGATAAGTTCATTTAATAGGATCAAGAGTCGTAGCGACTCAACGCCAAGTATATACTTGGTGAGTATAGTATTTTATATGTAAATATAAAAATAAAAATGTGACCAATACTTTTATTTTTCTTATATTTTTCTATTATATCAGTGTGTATATATATATACACACACACACACACACATTTATTATGTTATTTATTACATACGTATATATAATAGTTTAATGTTGATTTTGCATCTATCTAAACAGATAATACATCATAATTATATTTAATAAATAATTACACATTTCCAGAGTTGGTTTTAAAACAAGAACAAGAAGAATATAAGAGGGAAGGAATTGCATGGCAAAATGTTGAGTATTTTAATAATCAAATAATTTGTGACTTAGTGGAATTATCTCATAAGGGAATATTAGCTATCATGGATGAAGCATGTCTCAATGTAGGCAAAGTAACAGACGAGGTATGATAAAAATAAATAATTGAAAAAATTTATCAGTTTCCAATGCTTACTTAAAATATTCCTAATAATATTCTTTTCTTTCAGATGCTTCTTGAAGCAATGGATATAAAATTGGCAGATCATCAACACTACACTTCTCGTCAATTGAAACCAACAGATAAAGAATTACAACACAAGATTCATTTTAAAATTAAACATTATGCCGGTGATGTTGTATACAACATTAACGGTTTTCTGGATAAAAATAAGGACACTCTTTTTCAAGATTTTAAACGCCTGCTTTATAAAAGTAATGATTCTATAATCAGTAAGATGTGGCCCGAAGGTGCTCAAGATATTACAAAAGTAAGAATATACATATATCTGACAAAGATATTACATGTTATTATATGTTAATTATTACAAATTAAAATGTGCATTTTGATTATAACAGACTACAAAGAGACCATTGACTGCTGGTACATTATTTCGTAATTCCATGATTGCACTTGTTAAAAATTTGACTAGTAAAGAACCATTTTATATTCGGTGCATAAAACCTAATGAAATTAAGTCAGCTATTGTTTTTGATGATGAAAGAGTAAATCACCAAGTGAGATATTTGGGACTCGTAGAAAATATATTAGTTAGAAGAGCAGGATTTGCTCATAGACAAAAATATGATAGATTTTTGAAAAGGTACTATATAACTATATTTATATAATTATATTTTATTTTATATGTTCTATGATTTTTGATAAAAAAATATTTTTTAGATATAAGATGATATCGCAATATACTTGGCCAAACTTTAGAGGTGGCAGTGATAAAGATGGAGTTCGTACATTAATGGAAGAAAAAGGTTTTTCAGGTGATGTTAAGTATGGTCATACTAAAATATTTATACGTTCTCCTCAAACATTATTTGCATTAGAAAAGGTTAGTTAATCTTACACATTATTATTATTATTATTAATATTATTATATAAATAGAAATATATCATATATAAATATTAATATTCTCAAAACTAACATGTTCTTTATTTTAGGCACGTGAAGATTTAATACCAGGGATTGTAATATTACTTCAAAAACAATGGCGTGGTTATTTATGTCGACAAAATTACAAAAAGATGAAAGCTGCATTGTTTATTATAAGATATTATCGTCAGTATAAGAAATATTCTTATATTAAAGAATTGTTGAAGACTTTTAGTAACGTTAGATCTATGCGTGACCATGGTAAACATTTAACATGGCCAAAAGAAAACTTCGCTGTTCGTGATGTGGTACCTTCATTAAAAATGATTTATGCAAGATGGCGTGCTTGGATGGTGCTTAAAGTTGTCCCAAGAGAAGATTGGCCACAGCTTCGATTAAAAGTAAATAATATAGAAAGTATTTTTTTATCTTATTGTTTTATCATTATTTACATTTTTATTTTATATTTCAGATGGCGGCAGGAGCTGTATTACATTCTAAAAGACTTCATTGGGGTCAGGATAGACGTTGGGAAGGAAACTATTTATCTAAACCAGATGAGAATCCTCACAATGATGTTTTCACTTCTTCTATAAATAATCTTCGAAATACAGATCATTTTAAAACTGTTCTATTCAGTACATTCGTCAGAAAAACTAATAGGTTATTAAAAATATTTTTAATGTTTTTATAATACAATCCAAGTTGAAATTAACGTTATTTTTTTAATGCAGATTTAATAAACAAGCTGATCGTGTTTTGGTAGTAACAGAACATGCCTTATACAAACTAGAAAGTGTAAAATTTAAAACTATGAAAAAGGGTATACCTATTGCTGAAATTACTGGTTTAAGTGTATCATCTGGAGAAGATCAACTTATAATAATTCATTCTAATCGAGGAAATGATTTTATTATTTCAATCACTGCCAAGGAAGATAGAATTGGAGAACTTGTTGGTATATTAAGTACTAGATACAATCAGTAAGTTAATCTTATATATTTGATATACATTATTCCAAAAATGAAGTAACATAGAAAACTAAATCATACAAATTTATTAATAGATTACGTGGTACTGAACTTCAAGTTACAGTAGATGTAAAGTTTAAGTGTATGCTGGGTAACAAAAGTAAAGTATTACGAGTAGAAGTAATGCCTGATGTAATTGAACCAATATTCAAAAGAGACGGCGATCAAATTATATATGCCATTCCACCATCCATTGGTATAATTGAACCTAATTCCAGACATGAAATCAGAACAGCTAGTTAAGTATAATTTTTAATGAGATATATTTAAATATTAGATTATTTTTAAAAATAGAATTTATATATACGTGTGCTATTATATTATAATTGACAACACTTCTTTTATAAAATTTAAGCATTGCTGATTATATATATTATATATTAATATTAAATTAATATGTGTATATATATATATATATATATATATATATATATATATATTAATATTAAATTAATATATATATATATATATATATATATATATATATATATATATATATATTTTAATATTAAAATTTTAATTAAGTAATATAGTAATGAAATTATAATGAAACTAAGTATTGTTATAACATATGTGAAAAATAGCTATATAACATGAGTTAAAAGATTAATATCTATTAGAATTTTATGTGACAAAATACATGAAAGTTTTTTATACTAAAATTTTATATAAAATACTTTCGAAATATATATATATATATATGTATATATACATAAATATACACATATATATATACATATATATATATATATACACATATATACATATATATATACACATATATATACATATATATGTATATGTAGGTATTTATATATCTATTAATTATTTTAATCGATGGCTATTATTATTTTATATCTGATATCAATTATTTAATATCTGATTGCTTGGTTATACAAAAGAATATCGATTTAAATTTCAAATCATTAAATAATTCTAGAAACTATTTTATAGATGCAAAAATATGAGAAGTGAAATTTTTTTTTGTAAATATTATTAAATTAATTCATAGTAAATTCTATTGAATAAACAATATTAATTTTAAATCTTAAGTACACCTATCTAATGATGGAAGTCGTATAACCACATTTCTTGTGATAAGTTGTGCCTAACTGCCTAATAAGAAATATTTCTAAAAGTTAAATAATACCTAAGCAGCATTAGTAATGAATTAATGCGATCAGTAAAAATAAATAATATTTCTTACGATAATAATCGATAAAAAAAGCAAATTATTTCTTTACATTGATCGCTTTAATTTATCATAATCAAAAATCTAAAAGTATATTTGAAATATATAAAATATATATATATGAATAAGAGTGTTTATATAAAATCAATTTTGTAAGACCGTTAAATTTGTAAACTAAAGAAAGGTCTTTTGATTATCCAGGTTAAAATGTTAGCCATAATTTCTAATAAGCTTCTATACATTTGTTTTGTAAAATTGTGGCCTTCTACTTATAACAAAAATATATTTTTGTAATATTTTATTCTATTTTATTTTATTTTATTTTATTTTATTCTTTTTTCTTTTTTTTTTTTTTAACTATGTAATATACAAATACAAAGCAATTTATGTGCATGCAATATTGTAATTATTAACATTGTTAATAAAAATAAAATTTAGTATATGAATGATATAAAAAACGAATTATATATAAGTGTTACAATATTATATTTTATGCACATAGTATAGTAAAATTTACTATCTAAAATATTAGATTAAACATTTAAAAATTGTCAAAATATAACACCCACATTTTATAATAAATAATTTTATGTTAAAAATTAACGAATCGAAAATTATTGAATTTATTAAATAAAGTAAATGTATATATTAAAATTTCATTGATGAATTCAATTGTTTATTATTAAGAAATGAAATGCTGTTAAATCATATTTAATAATTTTCTGTTTGCCATGGAACGTATTTCAGATATCTATTTTTTATTATTACTTTAAAAATTTTTTTACAAAAGAGACATTCAAGAAATAAATATTCGTATTATTTCAAATCCACTTCATAGTAAAATTTAGAAGTGAATTAATATTTTATATAAAATATATAACTATATATATATATATAAAGGATTCGATTTATTTGAACATTTTTAAACAAGGCCCGATTCGTTCAAAAATATATAATAGAAAATAAAAGATATAAAAATATATAATAGAAAATAAAAAAAATATATATATATAATAGAAAATAATTTTATATGAAAGTTTACCACTTTAATATCTCCACGCAAATATCATTAAGGATGATATCATTATTAATTAAAACTAAAGGTATCATGTTATTTGAAAACGATAAATAATATTAAAAAATACATGCTGTTAAATAACAATATCGAGAACACGCATAGTAGGATTATTATTTGCCGTATTTTTTTATTGTTAAAGGATGATATAATATTTTTTTTATACAAAGTCAATGTCACGTAATCTATTCGATGCGTTGATACAGATATATATATCCCAACTCCTTAGGTGGATTTTCAGATAAAGCAATCTGTAAGAAATTACTAGATATGAAATATCATATAATGATAAGATAAATAACAATATATTATTACTTACTCTATCATCGTTATATATAACCCATCGATTATCTTTTAACAAATGACAGACATAATGTCCTACCATTGTTGATGTTCCCATGTGTGATATAAATCCTACTAATTTATATTCTGTAGAGATAGAAAGTATTATTAATAATATTAATTAAAATATATGTGTGATAATGATATAATTTCTTAAATAAAAAATGAAACATATGTATTACGTACGATTACTGCCATCTCGGAATATATCTTCTGAACGTCCTGCATCATTTTCAACATCTAACGCATCCAGTTCAACTTGATGACTGAATATCCAATCCGCTGCACGTTCTAAATTATTATCAGTCGCTTTAAGAGCTTTTATTGCTTGTTCTTTAGTAAAACCCATACTCATTACCGTTGCTAATGCATTATCATTTGGTATAAATTTATCTCTCCCTAAAATTTTGATTGTAATATTTCATTAAATTTCTTTTTTTACAATAGTTACAATATCATATATTGATATATACGAATCCTCATATAGAACTATAATCTACCTGGTTTAATATCAATTCCAGGAGGCACAAATGGATCTGCAATATCAGAATCACCAATATGTTCCATTACCCAATTGGTAGCCGCTTCTAAGCTGCGATTTTCGGTGAAATATAAAGCTCGTTTGCAGGCTTCTTGAGGGAAACCCATATCTGTTAGATCATTTAAAATGCCTGTATCATAGACTGGAGATGGTGGATTAGAACCAGCTATTTCAGGTAGTAAGTCTTCTCCAGGTTGTAAACCTAGTCCACGTAAAGAGCTCAGATCTATTATATCTGGCATTTCTATTGCTACATCTAATTTAACGGGGCTCCAGTTTTCCTTCATAGTAAATTTTTTTAAATGCATCAATAAGAAATCCGGAAATGTAGCTAGTCTCGTTGTTCTATAATATTTAAAAAAGAAAAAAAAATAATACAAAATTAATAAAATTAATAAAAAATAAAAAATTAATATATATATATATTAATGTTATCATATAATTGAATGCTTACTTCTGTGCAGTTGTCTTTTCATTCAATGCAGAACTGTAAAATTGTTCGACTATCTCGGGCTGTATAAAAGTTTCCAGGCATGACATTAGCTTTATACGTGGCCTCACGAAAGTATTTGGGTCTACTTTTTGTCCTTTTGCTTCTGTTTCTTTCTTCAGTGCTTCATATGCCGCAACTTCTTCCTGACATTATACTACATTTCATTACTACTATTCACTGACCAATAGATCCAACTTCAGTTGCAATTTATTTGTAGTAGGGATATAATCTGGATACTTAATTGAAAAATATAGTAATAATTTGTAAATTACTGCTTTTTATAAATATAATTCGTCATACCTTGTTCGTTGCTGCTTCTAATGGTATAGGCAATGGTAAGATGTATTCGGGACGATAAGTATATTTCACTTTACCAGATCTTGTACATTGATAACGTTCTTCCACCTTAAACTTAAAGCTGTCAGTAGGATTTGCTTGATGTCTGCTGTTACGCTGTTAAATTAATAACATTTTGTTAATGAGATACTAAATAATATTGATATATAAAAAAAAAAAAAAACATTGAAATACATTATAAAATTATTTAGGTAGTTACAAATACATGTATACTAATAAACGAGGCATGATTTCCAAGTTGAAAATTGTGATGTTTTATGAAACTTTATAGAAATATGTTAATATTTCAATAGGATTGGAACATACTCTAAATTTCACAAAAATTATCATTTTCAAGTTTGGACACCTTTGCCTGTTAATACGAAAAATATTGTTAAACTAATGGATGCATTTTGATATCATTTTGTAAACACATTTTTTTAATTTCATTTATGTGTTATATATTAATAATTACATCTAAAATGTTAATGAGCTGTAGGAAGAATTCCTGAGCGTCTTGTTGCCGATTTGAGGAAAAACCTGGATGTCCACGACCAATCAAGGTTTTGAACATTCTTGGAGGAATACCTTGTCGCGATTCATCTTCTGTGTTTGATTTTGGTGGTACGGAATATTTTCCCGAAAGTAATCCAACTCCGAGCTTAGACCTAAAATAAATATTAATTGTATAAATAAACATATATATAATGTTTATATATTATTAAACAAAAAAAAATATATATATATATATCATTAAATAAATCTATTTTATACTTCGTTCATCTTACATTTGAACATTAAAATCATTTGCAGGATCAGTGTAATTCTGATTGTATATCTGTGGTGCACCATCTACAAATCTATAAAAAATATTTTCGATTATTATAAATATATATTTAATAATCTTTTTTTTTTTTTTTTTTTTTTTTTTTTACGAACATATTCCACAAAGCATTGTTCATATATATATATATATATATATAATTTATATACCTTTTTATAAAGTCGGGAATAACAAATAACATTTGCATAACACTATTTAGATAACAAGAATTTCCAAGATTAGCAAGACCAGTGTAACCAGGTCCATACAATGGCGTTAATTTGCTTGCAGCTTCTTGAAGGGCAACCCATTCTCCAAATTTTTGATTAAGATCTAATTCTAATTCAATCATAGATTTATCAGTTTTTTCCATCTGAGTAATGTTAATTCCCCAGTGAGCCAAATGTTCAATTAAATTAGGATCTTCTACCATATCATTCTCATCATATGAAAACACATCTCCTTTCCCTTCTTTTGTTATGGTACCCAATTTAACAGCAAGCGGATAATTTGTGTTACGATAATGTTCAACTGCATGATCGTTTCCTCCAGTGCCATCATAAAATCTACGCCCACAAAGAATGGAACCATCTGTCAGATTTAACCAAAGATTCTGTGTGAGATCGCATTTCTCGCACTTCCAACCATTTGGAGGTATTTTTTTGCCATTATCCAATTGTTTCAAATTCTTTGCATGCCTAAGAACATTAAATAATTATCAATAATAATGTTAATTTTTACAAACGACAAGATAAAATTATTTTGCAATTAATACTAAATACTAACTTCGATATAGCCTTTATTTCTCCATCCCAAGTTCCACTCAAAGTTTCAGTTTCAGCCACCTTTGATGCAGAATCTGACTCCAATATTGATTTAATAGCTATTTCTATCTGTTATAAAAAATTTCAATTATAATATATAAAACTAATATTTAATAAATCACTCATGATACATCAAGTGTTTATATATAATTCTATGAATCTTACTTGTTCTGGCAGACCATCCTTAGGATATGGAATTTCTGTAAACTTTGGCAATATAACTATTTTATATTCCTCGTGATAAGTATACTTTTGTTGATCTGGCGTAAAGCCACCAGAAGTTCCTATAGCTAATCTCGTTATCTTTTTTTCAGGACCGTCTCCTTTTTGATCGGATACAATCTACAATGTTAAAATACATTGTAATAAAAAGAATATATGGATTAAAATTGCATTAAAGAATAGTTATTTATAACGTACCTCTTTTTTTGTACGTTTTATGTGAAGAAAGACAGGATTATTGGTTAACTGATAATAATGAAGAACATGATCTTGTCCCAATCCCAAAAATGTTGTTAGATTAATATATAAGCCCGTAGTTGTATCCTTTTAACAAAAAATTAATAGAGATAGCTATTAATATGGATTGCTTGTAATATTATTAGAATGTATAAAAAAAAATGGAAAAATATCTTACTGGTGTATCGAATGAATAAACACACTCATCCTTATATATTTTATCGCCTTTTTGTGGCACTTTTATTTTATTTAAATGCTGCATTAACTCTTCCATGATAGATTTCTTCTATCGCACAAATCGAAAGAACACTTTAAGGATTTATAACTCAAAAATAATGTCGTTCCAAACGTAACCTTCTAATGGGCATCAGCTCACATAAAGCGCCGGCTTACATACACATATATATATGACATACGTGATTTGCGAAATGGCGAACGAAAATACAGAATTTTCAAATCGGGTTTATTTCGCTGTTGTATAGAATTTTTTTTTTTTTTTATTTCTTCTATACTCGTTTTTTCTTTTTTCTATTCTTTTCTTTTTTATTTTTTTATTTTTACTTTAACAGATTAATAATTTTTTTTTGTTTCATTTATATGATACGATTTGCATAAAAAAAAATTAAGAAATTAATTCTTTTGATAAAAGGTTAAAATCTTTGTATAAGAACAAAGCAGACATACCATATTAAAGATAATAAAAAAAATATATATATATATATTATTCTTTTGTTGGTATACATATTTATTATTATTTTTGAGAAATACTGCATATAATTAGATTTACATATCATTTTATAGAATAAAGGTTAATATATGATGCCTACACATATAATATGACAAAAAGTATTATTAAATATGTTATCTTGATTTGATAAATTTGGATTAATTTTATTTGAATACAAATATAGACTTATAATATTTTCTTATATATATAAAAGGAAAAAAAGGAAAAAATAAATGTGCAAAGGGTAAAAGACATAAATATCTAACAATTAACTTAAATAAAAATCATTATAGGTATATAGCGTAATACATTATAACAAATTAACATATATGATAACTTAAAGCTTTTCAATCCCAATGATATCTTTAAGTTTTGTTAACAAGATATCATTATATACTTTGTAATCAATTGGTGATATCGATAAACAGCTTGCTTTTAATCTTGTTTCATCCTATAAAATAAAATCATTTGTATTAAATTAAAATATATATACATATATATGATATAATGTTTAACTAACATTGAATGTTTCTATTTTCATACGTAGTTTCACAATGAAACTTTGAAATGCAACTTCAGAAAACTTGTCCATGTATGCATCTTTATTATTCTCTTGTAATTCACCCAATTCTTGTGCAGTTACATTTAATAATTTCTCAGCTTCATCATTGAAGGCTGTTACCCATTGATTATTTTGCCAATCTCCAAAATTGACCTACAAAATCGATATGAAAATAAATTTTATATTAAATTTTAAATAAAGAGAAGTTTTATACATTTATCTTGATAAAACAGTAATTACATATTCAAGTACATACATTCGCAAGGAGGCGGTACTTAAAACTTGGAAATTCTTTGTTACATTTTTCACATCTGTACATTCCATTAGCTTGATCTATCATCTTAAAATTAAAAAAAAAAAAATTTTAATTATATATAATTAAAATAAGTTAAGATAATTATTATAAGTTAAGATAAAGATTTACATACTTTCTTATTACAGCCATCAACCGGACATGATTTATAAACAACATTTTCGGCTTTAATCAAATTAACAGTAAGTTTTGAAATGAAAATATTGAAACCATTTTCACTGGAGCTTGTTATATTTTGTGCTTCTTTTATAGTTAACCATGTTCCATTCATACCACCTCCACGTGCATTATTCGTAGATAAACTTTTAGCTTGATCAGACATTCCTATAGTATTATACCACCCACGTAATCTATATAAAAAATAAAAAAAATATATATCTCTTTAATAATATTAAAATATTATGAAATGTTAAGATAGAAGTCTTTTTATATTAATGACTATACTTGTGAGCTTCTGGTATGTCAGGATCTATTTGAATAACAGAAGACATTACAGCGGAAAGATTTTTTCCACCATTAAATTCACCAATACGTGCACCTCTAATAGCCACAACAGGATTATTATTTCCATCAAACTTTTCAGCATCTGCACCCCACAAACTCAAACATACCTATAATATATTGTTAATGTTTTTGCTATAATTTTATATATCACATAAATATATATCTTTCTTTTTTTTTTTTTTTTTTTTTTTTTTAATAACCAATCTTTTACCATGGTATTACTTTCATCTACCAACATAACATCTCTCTTTTTAAGTTCCCTGCCTGTGGTTCTTGCTCTTAGAGTCTGTATTTCTTCACAAGATTTTGCAATTCCCAAAACATCTGTGATATAATAGATATAGATCAAAATAAATCAACGTAAATTATTTATATATAAATATATATATATACAAGTGTATACACCATACCTATAATATCATTCTTTTCTTTATTTTCTATAGTATTTATTGGTACAAAATCAAACTGAATCATTGGAATATCATCCACATCATCGTGGCATAGAATAATTTCTGTATCTTGAGTCATACTCATTTCATAATCATTCTTCAAAGTACTGTAATTTTTATTTGCTGGTTTTAAATTACATCGTGAAATATAATAAATTTTTCCAACCTAGTTAAATACAAAAGATAAATTATAACTTGAAGTAAGAATTTTAGAAAATAAGAGTCGTACACACCTCTATCATATCATAAAATTTATCACACTGATCTCTGAATGCTGTACACCTTATCTCACCGCTTTCATCAACTAAATCCATTGAAAATAATTTTCCTTCACCCCGAGAATTAGACCATGTAATAATATTAGATTTATTTGTTATTCTTGCTTTAATAACCCATCTATAATACAAATAATTAAAAAATAATTACATTTAGATGAATTACATTTTACATAAAAATTTAGTCAATATATTTTATTTTATAATATTATATTAATACAACTTACTTATTTTGATACGGACTTAATCCAACAATAGGAGTTGTATTTATATCAGAAGATGAATGATTTACAGTATTCTTTTGAATAGTAACGGCTGTAATTTAATCAAATATCATAATGTAAAAAATTGTTATTATATTTCCAATAATCTTGAAAAATTACTATTAAAAATAACTATTAAAACAAGAGTATTTGTATATTTACCACTGGGGGTTTGTATAGATTGTGGTTTTTTTGATTCAGCTTCTGTGTTTGCATTGCTATCAATATTTGTGGGATTTCCTATTTTGGAACCAACTTCTTCACCAGATACTTTTAAATCAAGACTCAATATCACCATCACACGTCTATTTAAATATAAGCAAACATGTATATATATATATATATATATAATTAACAATTACATTCTTTCTGATAACATTAACAATTAATAAATAAATAAAGTTTAATACTTACTTTTGTTTTCCACCATTATTGACAGTACTTACAGCATATCTATTAACTTGACATATTGAAAATTCAGTCAAAATATTATCCGTTATCATCGAATTTAATTGTGTAGCTAACATTGTAAAAGAATTTACTCTTTTGCCATCAGAAACTAATAATCTATAACGATCTCCACTACTGGAGCTTGCTAACTTTTTATGACCCTATATTAAAAAAATAATATATTATTATTTTGCATATAGCTATAAACAATAAATATTACAAATATAACAATATAAAATGTATAAATGTTTTAAAGATATAACCTAAAAGATTTATTGAGTAATACACACATATATATATAAATACATTTAACATTTTCTTACCAATATTTGTAGGATTGGTTTTTCAACATCAATGCCTGCCATGATTTTCTAAAGAGAAGCATCATCAAAATATTTATAAAATGTAAACATACAATATGTTACAATGATATTATATCAAAATTTATATTTGTTATACTTACATCTAATGATCCTTCTGTTAAAGGAATCATGTTTATTCTCTTAATTATAATTTATAAAAAAGCAAATTAGAGAATTATTTCTTCTTTCAACAGAGCACAAAGTTAAAAATGTTCAGAATTGTAATATATTACAATATACGATTATGCTAATAAATGATCTAGATAAAGAAATTAGATAATTACAATAATGATTAATCTGACAAATAAAACTAATAATCAATTGTTTATTACAAACCTATCAATCTTAGTACAAAGCATACGTTCGCTCAGCAAACTACGTTGTATCATATTCAATTGTGTTGCTGGTTATACCGGCTAATTTTTCCCGCTTATTGTATCCGATTACCAACATAAAAAATATCTAGGATATATATTTTAGAACTATTTTTAAAATAATATTATCCTTTAAAACTTTTTATTCTCTTATATATATAAATATATATATATATTTTTTCTGTTTTTGCTTATTAATTATTAAACATTTATAAAAAAGAAAAGATAAAATAAGTACATATATGATTCGTTTTACATGTTCTTACTATAATTACTATTAATCAAAGTTTTCTATGTAATTATTATAAATTTTAATAACATAGTAAAAAAATAATAGTAATACAATATAATGAAGTAATATATATTTACATTAAATTATTTCTAAAAAAAAAAAAAAAAAAGAAAAAAAAAAAAAAAGAAAAAAAGAAAAAACAACATTAAATAAAATACTAAAAAAGAAAATCGATCAACTTCCTTGGTAAAATATTTAGTTAATTTATTTTACTTTTTCAGTCTTGGTTGGTAATACTTTTTAATCATAAACAAATAAAAATATATCACACCGATATACCATTGAGTCACCTAACTTTACCAGCAAAGAACTAAAAGTGTAGGCAATTATTTTGATGGTGGTTTCGAGAGAGTATTTGAATTTAACTAAGGCAACTTCTTTATTATTAACGTTTATAAATTAAATTGCCATCGATGAACATGGCTCGTTCAGATTTTCGTATAAAAGTCGATTTATCGAAATATTATCATGATATTCGACGATTTTGTTGGATTTTCGTCGATGGAACTAAAATCTTACAAATTTCTGATATGAAGAAACATATTAAAAAATTATTTAACATTCGTGAACCTTATCATTTATGTTTAAATAATACCGAATATTTACCACCGTCTGAAGATGCACGAATTATAAAAGAGAACGAAACAATTATGTATGTTTTTTTCTTTTTTGAATTATATAATGTATCATATATGTTCTTAAAAATAAAATAATAATTTGTTCATATTTTTGTCACAGCGTTATACCAGGTAGTGGTTTAGAAAATGAAGTAGAATCATCTATAAATTTTTTATCACCAATTATACAAGATAATGATAACAGTGAAAACAAAGGGAACAAAACATTTAACCATAAAGAAGTACAAACTATTGAATTTTCTGTTATGGAAGTTCCTCCTAAGGATATTACTATTCAGTCAAATGGTCTTTCATCAGCATCAAAACAAGGTTTGAATTTTTTATTTATATACAAATATGTTTATATTAATTTTATATTTAATATATTAAAGTATCTCCTTTTGTAATATATAATAAAATTACAATTTTATCTTCTATAGATGTAACATTTTACAGCGTAGAAGATGATACAGACGATAATTGTACAGATTATAAAACAATGAATAGTAATACAATGGAAGATTGTAGTTTTATAGAAAAAGAAACGAATTCAACGAAACGTAAAAGAGTACGACATAGAAAAGGAAAGAAGAATATATCAACATCTGTAAAAGATTCTAATGACAAGAATAATACAACAAAAAAACCTAAGATAGTAGATTCTCTTGTTTTATCTTCAGGAAAACATATAAGATTTGATACAACTGAAACAAATGAAATAGAAATGATGCAACAGTTTGTGATTGAACCTGCATTATCAAAACTTTTTAGTTTAAGGAACAGTTCTACGCCTCTTACATTTCCTAATAAAAAAATAAAAGAAGAAATCGTTAATCCGCAAAATATATCTAATGTAGAAGTTGAAAATATAGATATTCCTAATGAAAAAACAGATGAGACATTGAATAATACAGTAAAAAAAAATACATCCGGAAAAGAAATTAATCACGATGTTAAAAATCAATCATTTTCTGATGTAGAACTTGAACAATATCCTATTGCACAAATGTACGATGTACAAAACAATGATATTATTGGATTCAAAGTACATATTAATATTACATATAAAATTTCAAAGTAGAATTAATATTATATATATAAGTAAGGTGAAAATATATTCTAATATTAAATGATGTTTCACAGATGTTAAGAATTGGGGAAGATTACAGTCCACATATGTCTAAAATAATTGTAGCACAGGTTATGGGATTAAACCAACAAACCAATGTTTTCACTCTTAAAGTAATAAGTAAGTCATGGTATTTTTATTACTTATCTTACTAACTTTCAAATCATAAAATTAAATACAAGTTAATTCATTATTAACTACAATTTTCAGAAGGATTAGATCAAATATATAATGGTACCATTCCTTCAGGAAAGTTTAGTATTCTCGAACCAGAAACGAATGGAATAATATCGAATATTTTGAATATAAATTATTCTCACATGATGGAACCATGTTTTATAAAAAAGTCATCTAGTAATAACACGAACATAGTTTCTTAAAGTATTAATTTTAATTATTTTTTATATTTTAACATTTTCGTTTCTGTTTCTTAAATTAAGCATGATAATCATCTCTTTGTCTTAGTTTTTCATTAAGTCTACTGTTATTTTATTATGTTTAATATATTTTATAAAAGACAATTTCAAACGTTACAAATAATTTTATTATGACCAAAGTTTTATTATCAAGCAATATGTTAAATAATTATAATATCTACTTTTACAATATTCATTCTCTTAGATATGTTATAAATAAGGAATTGCCAAATTAATATGTTTTGTAGCAAATGTATAAGATTTATTAGTTTGATTATCGTAACCGATTTATTTTTTTTATTTTTATAAACATGAACGATATATATACACATATATATATATATATATATATATATATATATATATATATGTATATATTATATAACGATATATATATAATATATATATAAAATTTTTTAATTAAAAAATAAATGCAATATGTAAAATTTATATAAGAAAAAATTTATTTTTATTTTTATTTCATTTTATGAAATTTCTATTTCAATAATTTCATTCTGGTTATAATTATCAGTAACTTTATAGACGCAATTTTAATATTAAATAAATTATTATTAAGAAGTTAAAAAATTAGTTTTATATGTATATATATATATATTTATTTACTTATTTATTTATTTATTTATTTATTTATTTATATTTTCTATATTAACATATATCAAAGTTTCGTATTTACTATAAAATTTATAATTATGACAATATACATTTATAAATATAATTAAATATCGAATCTAACAATCATAAATGAGTTCAATCGTACGACCAATGAAAATACTCGAATAATTAAAAAATGAAAGTAGAAAGAAATAATGTGGGAAATTAATAACATTGTTGATATATTTTCCAAATAAAAATAATCGTCTTTTTATAAACTAAAAAAAAGAAATTAAATAAAAAATAAAAACAATTTATACCTGATAAATAATAAATGAGAATAAAAATGATTATTAAATAAATTTCATATTTATAACCTTTGAATGGAATTTGACAAATGACGTCACAATAGTTAATTTCCGGTTTTAAGCTAATTAAAGGATATCCTTTAGATCTAAGATGGCGACGGTAAGGATTATTTCTGAATTGTCCAAATTAAAGACATAACGGCACATGTATTACATCGGCGTTTCTAGTAGTTATATGTTTCATGCGTCAATATTTAATACATTGGTATCCGTAGAGTCATACACATATGTACATACATATATAAGTATAACGAAAAGTTAGTGGCAGATAGTGAAAAATCACAAAAGAAATTTCCGCGAGGATATTCGCGCTTTTTGATGCGCGTTTAACAATGGGAATTATAAACGACGACAATGAGCCACATCAAGAGTCACATTTTCTCTCGAGAATTTAGCTCGTGTAGCTTAAACCTCGAGGAAAAGTCGACCGGCACGAGGAAAACTTCAAGGCGTTGGCACTGCTGCGTTCCTTGACAATTGTAAAAGCAATTATACGTTGATACGAATTAGGAGATAAAGAGATATTAACAACGATTATATTATTTTCAAACGATATTATTAAAGTGTTTTATCTATCGTGAGAAAAAAAAAATAGAAAGAGAAAGAAAGAAAGAAAGAGAGAGACAGAGAGAGAAAGAGAGAAAGAGAGAGAGAGAGAGAGAGAGAGAGAAAAGAAAGATAGATAGATAGATACATAGATAGATAGATAGATAGATAGAAAGAAAGAGAAAAAGGGAGAAAGAAATAGTTTGACAAGGCAACATTTTTGGTAGTGCATGCGGTGCATATTAGCATTGAAATGAGTAAATGGGATGGAACAATGTGTATTATGCATTTCGTACGTTTTGTCAGCTGATCACAGTGTATAACGAGATGTGAACAACTAGAAAAAATTCCTTTTAAAGAAAACTATCCGTTCGTTTCGCTGTTCATTCTGTTATTATCACTTGTATCGCCTGAAAATTTTTCAAAGAAGAAGACACAAACTGTGGAGGATCTTTTGTAGAAAATAAAGAAAGGAAAAAAAAAAAAAAAAAAAAAAAAGAGAAAAAGAAAAAAAAAAGAAAAAAAAAGTAATAAAGAAAGAAAGAAAGAAATGGGGAACAAAAACAGTTGCTGTGTTTATTCCAGTCCACAAGTTGGACGTAAGGAATTAGCAGTTGAAGGTGTCACAAGGGGCCTTGAAGAACATCTTCCAGAAGGAGGTATCAGTGTTAATAATTTACAGCACATTAGTGAACGAGAACCAGAAGACTGGGACTCTGATCCATCGCTACATCCTTGCGCAGGCACTATTTTCATGGAACGATCTAAACAAGCGATTGAAAGTAAGTATATGTTTGTATAGATTTATGGTATTGTCTGAAAACCAAGCTATATTTTTATAGATAAATTTCAATCACCTAGCGATATTTTCAATAATAATTTTTTCTTTTTTCTTTTTTCTTTTTTTTTCTTTTTTTTTTTTCTATTTTTTTTTTTTTTTTTTCTTTTTTTTCTTTTGATAGATGGTATGGTAAGAAAAAAGAGTCAACATCAAATAGCAGATACAAGGCCTCTCAAGAAAAGTAGCAGTTGTAGTACAATATATTTGGACGACAGCACCGTTTCGCAACCTAATTTAAAAAATACTGTGAAATGTGTTGCCTTAGCCGTTTATTATCACATAAAAAATAGAACTTCACACAGACAAATTGATATATTCGATGAAAAATTACATCCTTTAACGGTAATTGTGGAAATATATATATATATATTTCTTTTTTTTTTTATTAGTTATTAGAATATCAGAAAAGTTATATGATTATATTTATTACTTTTTAGAGGGACGGTGTTGCGGATGATTATGATAAACATAATCCAGAGCACAAACAAATATATAAATTTGTAAGGACTCTATTTAATGCTGCTCAATTGACAGCTGAATGTGCCATCATAACATTAGTTTATCTTGAACGTCTACTTACTTATGCAGAAATAGATATAACACCAGCTAATTGGAAACGTATAGTACTTGGAGCTATTTTATTAGCTTCTAAAGTATGGGATGATCAGGCTGTGTGGAACGTAGATTACTGTCAAATTTTAAAAGATATTACGGTAGAAGATATGTAAGTATTCTTCAGTTATATACATTAAATAAAAATAAATAATTTATATACATAATACTAGCATACAAAACATTGTCATTCGATAGTACTTTTTTTGAATCTTTCTTTCAGCTAAACTTATAAGGTATTTCAAAGTACTGCATGTTTCACTCTTCTATATTACTTATAATATTTATCAAATGGTTATAAAACGAGTATAAGAAAAAAATTGCAAAGAAAAATATAAGAAAATTTTCTCTGTCATTCATTTTTTTTTTTGTGAAATTATCTAATTTAATAAGCATGAAATAAGTAAAAAGACACAGATATATATATATATATATATATATATATATATATATATATATGTATATATATATATATATATCATATATGACAACTGCAAATCGTATTGATTATGCCACTGTTAAAAATATGGAGAGTACAATTTACGCTATAATATTTTTTCTTTTTTTTGTGTGTGTAATTGTCTATATCAAAATATTTTAAAAATTTGATTTTTTGTAGGAACGAATTGGAGAGACAATTTTTGGAAATGCTACAGTTTAATATAAACGTTCCTTCAAGTGTGTATGCCAAGTACTATTTTGATTTACGCACACTTGCAGAAGCAAATGAATTAACATTCCCCAGTGAGCCACTTAGTAAGGAAAAAGCGCAAAAATTAGAAGCTATGTCCAGAGTCTACGAAGATAAGGTAACAGCTGAAGCCCTACGTACTGGTATAAAAAAGTGGTATAGTTTAGATAATGTTTGCATAGGTGGACCTAGACGTAGTATTGCTATTTTGTCCTAAATAAGTATTTAAATATACAAAAATATGCAAATACATTGACATTCTAAATTAGAGAATGTGGAAAGATTTTGTGTAAGTTTTTATAGTGATTAGTGTTTATAAAGTTCATATATATAAAAAAAAAAAAGAACAACAAAAAATTTGTAACAAATCTATTATCCTGTAATTTGCATACAGGACTCTATTTGTTAATATTATCAGGAAAAAAGGAAGTCCCATTGATTAGATAACTTTTGATTAGATATCTGCTCGGTCTTCAATTCTTCCCTGTTAACAATTTTAATATCATTATCTTTGATTGATACTTATTTTTATTTACTATAATATTTCAAATTATTACGTGCTAATACATATAAAACGAGATATATTATTTTGCTTTATTATTTCACATAAGTGAATATAAATATTGCCTAAAATTAAATACTGGCTAAACTTTGGCTATCAATAACACGCTTAAAATCCATTTCAATAAAACAGATTTTAATGAATAGAATGCTGTTATAATTTACTTTTTTTATACATAGTATAATAAATGTTAACATTTTCAACTTTTTTTGAAAATTCTAATTTTCATTTTGAGCGTAATAATTAATTAAAAATTATATATAGAATGTTTGCATTATTACTTCTTGGAATTTTTCTTGTAATAGCTGTATGAAAAATTAGAGGGAAAAAAGCGAAAGGGGAAAAAGGAGAAAGTTTTATTATTTCCTATAAAAAATATAAAATAAATAGTTTTAATCAATTTACAATGATTGTATACAACAGGTATGGATATATAGTGACCTTAATCTTCATAAACTTTATATATAAAAAAAGAAAAAGAAAAAAAAAAAAATAAGTATAGCTTCTACAAAAAAAATGATGGTATTACTATATATTTTGATACCTATTACAAAGTTATAAAAATTGATTTAAGTCATTATACTCATAATAAAATGGAAAAAGTTTCCCATTTTTTCATGCGCCATTAACTTACAAAAAAAAAAAAAATGGTATAGCAGTAATAATGCAAATACACTGTATAAGTAAATGTATATATACACATAGAACATACTCTATAAATTTTTAAACTTGAAGGGTGGTGTAAAATTGTACGAAGTTAAGTTATTTTTCTTTAAAGCTTTTTACAGCGTTTTAATAATAACTTTACACTATTTTAAAACGTTTTCATTTAGAAACTATACAACTATATCGTATTATTACTTTTAATATTGGTTTGGATAAGTTCATTTTTCTGTGAAAGTCAAGTGATCAACGTGTTCATGGACGTAGCAAAAATAGAACTATTTTATTAACTATTTTCCTTTTCTATCGATTTTAACACATGAAAGATAGGAAAATTTTCATAATTTATTTATACGAAATGTGAAAATAATAATCCTATTTATTACTTATAGTTTCAAAACTATTATTATGCTTTTTGTAAAAGTTAAGTCATCAATCTGGGACTGTACTATGTGAGCAATATAAAATAATATAAGGTAATAACGTAACAGGTGCGCGTTAGGACAGTGAAAATGGTGAGCAGAAAAAGTATTAGCATAATTAGTAATCTTCTTATTAAAGGAAATAACATGTGATATATATTAGTCAACTGTTATTCATCCAAAGCAGTTAATATATTGACTGAATTACATAAGGGCTAAAAATTTTTGGCTGATATATTAAAACAACAATATAGAACAGAAAGATACAGTGCAATTGGAATTTTAATACAGTCATTAAATTTCATTAAAGATAGAAAATTACATATTTCATATATTTCCACATAAAGTTAATGTAATAAAATCACGTAAAAAAAGAAAAAAAAAAAAAAAGAAAAACAAGAAGAAGAAGAAAGAAAATAGAAAAAGAAAATGAAAATGAAAAGCCAAAGCCATGTCACATCTAATTACCTTAATATATTTAGAGTATCTTGTGCATATCTAGAAGCATTGGAAATCTATATCTGTACATCTACGTAAATGTAGAAGAAAGTATATGAATTATGTACATGTATACATACATACGCGCGCGCATTTTCTTATAAAATTATTATTATACAATTGCCATTTATGCTTTGTGATTTTGCATAAGATAATATTCATGAGAGCCAATTGAATTGTTTTTTAATTGTTGGAGATAGATAATTAAATCACAATATTAATGAATGTTAATAATTAATTTCATAATTGACTCCTTTTGTTATATCATTTTGTATTATTGCGATAAAAGTTATTGTTTGCACATTGTATTTTATAGCAACAAGTATTTTTTCTTTTTATTATTATCTAAATTTCTATCTTTCAAGATAACAAATTTTTTCAAATGATTTCATTAATTCATTATAAATGTATAGTTGTGTATACAGTTGTTCATAAAGTGGGTTGTGCGAATATATAATTTGCACGATTAAAATCATTTTTTTTTCTTTTTTAAATTATTGTAATTTATCATATATTTAATTGTAAAAAAAAAAAAAAATATCTAGCTCATTTTTGTACACACATAAGATTAAACACTTTTTAATTCATTATTTACAGAAAACTATTTATAATCGTTTATCATCTTAAATACATATTCACGATTCACAAAATACAGGATATATATCCAAAAATTTCTATTTGTTTGTTTATTACTTGATTTATACATGGGACACCACCCAATCAGTAACTTCAAATAAATTTGTAGATGCACGCTGTTTCTTCTTCGTATTTTTCTATTTAATTTTACTTATTTATTTTTGATTAAAAAAATATAGACATAATGATTAACTTACAATACACTTCCAAACATTTATGTAATCGAATGATATTATGCGCATCATACTTATTGTGTAACATATTGCACATATAGATCTCATTAAAAGAAATCATTCCATTGCGATATGAAGTAATAATTTTTTTCAAGTGTATAGCTAATTGATACAGATGCAATAAGAATCTTTTGTGCATAAAACAGACATTAACTTCAGACTTGCAAATCTTAGTAGTAAGTTCTCTATTCAAATTTCTGTGATTATATTTTTCTTACAGAAGGAGATCTAGATATTAGATACTAATTATATTATAAATATATGATGCAAGAAATAGGAAGTAAATCTTGGATTTAGAGTATCTTAAATTTAAACATAATTCATACACGAAGAAAGATTACAAATTTTACAAAAATCATAACATTGATGCGTTTTGTTATTATCAGCACAATGATAAATTCTGCTAAGAAAGATTGAAATTGCGATTCACTTCCAAATAATACTGAGCTGCGTGTCTTGTCTTTCAAAATATATTTAGATAGAGAAAATGTCCATCATTTGAAAGTAAAATAATTTCTATATATAAAAAAATATATAATTAATATTTAAGATATGATTACAGAGACGTGGATATGTTATTTTCTTAGATGACTTTGTTTATTTCGCAGTACAATTAAACATTATAACAAATAATATAATGTAAATACTCACTATATGTACAATGTTATTCTCTTATTTTGAATTTCTTTTGATGTTGCAGTCCATATTAAAAATTATAAATATTTTTTAATTTAATGATAAAACAAGATTTATGCTAATACAAGACATTAATTTCAGTGTTTATTGACTGCACCTATCGAACAAAAATTTTTCACTTATGTAACAGTGAATATATAAATTATGTCATTATTATTGTATAATTATTTACGATTTTATAATAACAGCTTGTATAAGTGCATATAATGTTATTTATATTTAAATAGTTTACACGCTACATTAATGATAGTATATAATAAGTTCTGTAGCAAATCAATTTGTATAAATGGTCCAGAGTATAAGCCCATTAATGATTAATAATTAAATGACTGTATATAAATGTGCAGAATATTCCCAAAGTTGAAGAACTGAATAATTATGAAATTAAATTTTTATTCGTTTGTACTATTATTATATAATAGATTTTGATTATAGATTGTATAGTTTAGTATATAATTTAGATAACCGACCGATTAAATTTATATTAACTTAAAATTTTTAAGATAAATTTGTGGGAACAAAAGATATTTAAAATGAACGTATTTATTCTATTTCATTTACATTTATTTTCTATCTATTGCATCAAATAGATCATCTTTTCATGAATGATTATATCATAATGATTTTTATTATTATTTAATAAAAGTGATGATTGCTTTTAAAATTTACCAAAAAATATATACTTTTCAGTTGTAAAACAATTAAAATGATTTTCATAAAATGAACATTATGAACAATAGGCAATATTTTATAATATTACTTAGAAAAGAAAAGAAAATTTTTAGATGACTTATAAACTTAATTAAAATTTAATAAAAAGGTCTATATACATATGTGATGCTTATATATCACATAAGACCAATAACAACTTATCTACCGTTTGTTATTGCTTTACTTATGTAAAATCATTTGAAATTTTATACTTACGAAATAGGCTCATAAATATAAGATAGTTTTACCGTACGACTGGATATAATATGTGTGTATAGAAATTGATACTCTTAATCTGAAGTTCCGTCGGACCTTTGGAGTGACGTTACAGAGTAATTACAGCTTATTATTATTTTTATATTTTATTAAAAACGAAAATCATAATATTATAATAGAAATATAGTGCAATGAGACTGTCGAATTTAATATGTGAAGTTTAAAAAACATTTACAGTTTACTCTGTATTATATAATAATGTAACGCAGAGCAAGAGAGTTTTAATATAAGTATAGATGTAACATATCTCCAATTTTGGTCCAGATATATCAACTCTTTAGTTCCTCGACACAATTAACAAGGAAATATTTTTATTATAACAAATGGGAATCGGTTATCAATTGCATGAACTTTTACGACTCAATGAATGATGTAATTGTATGACGATATTGAGCAGGCCAAAATAATATCGAAGACACCATGTAACAAAGGAGATCAGGTTGTGTTACCTGATCTACATCTTCATTTTCTGAAGACATAGAACTTATAAAATTTCTAGTACAACTATTTTTATAAATAGAAGTTCATTATAAAGACAATCTCGAATGAAGTCTTGTTGCGTCCTGTAAATAAATTGCTACGCTAAATTTATATATGATTCATAAGATAATATTATAAACCAGATCGCTTTATTAGAATTAGTTGCACAGTGTTTATACTTGAGAGCAAAGATACTAAAGAGTATCCACTTTCAAGTCTTCCATCCTAAATAACAACAGTCCTATATTTTATTTAATACTTTATTCGACACAGAGCAAAAAATAAACATTTTGCTAATGTATTATGGCCAATACTCTGAAAATGTGAAGTTGTGATACATAGACATATTAATTAATTAGACTTGTATATTCTTACTTTAATGAGACTTGTATGAATATAATCATGTATAAGTATATCATAAATCATTTTATTGTGTAAAATTATCAAATTATTCAAGACTGTACATTTTTTTTTTTTTTAATTGGATTTTCATTCTAACATAAAAAAAAAAACAGACAATGTTCCCCAATACGTTTTACATTATATCAATTTTCTTTCTCTACCTATTATCCTTTTCTAATATTAAAAGTATTTAAAAACATATATATATATATATATATATATATATATATATATAAACATTTTTTTTTTTTTTTAATATTACTGCATAAAATATTAGTTTCCTGATGTATTCCAAAATATTTCATTTTTCTTACAAAGTAATATATACAACTTGTTTATTTTCTTTCCCCCTCCCCCGACTATTTTTTCACAGTTTAAATTAAATCTTTATTAAAAGTATGGCATTTTTGTTTTTGAATATTTATATAAAAAATTTTTAAATTAAATTTTCATGATAAATGAATTATAATATAAAACGTACCAATTTCATAATCTATTAAAAGAAATGATAAAGTATTTTTTAATTATGATTTTATCGTGAATGAAATGTTACTTTTAAATTTAATTGAAATAAATGTTCTTTTGATTTACTTTTAATGTACGATATTTCAATTCAAATCTACAATTTAAACGCCAGATATAGCAACTATACTATTAGCGATACTTCACAAAGTCAATTTTAATTTTAATTGAGTATAATAACGTTCAGATTTACTTTTAACATGATAACGAATATATTTGATATTAATATAGTATTAAACAAAACGAAACGTATAATTACGATTCAAAGAATTACTCGAAGATAAAGAAAAAAAAAAAAAAAAAAAAAAAGATTAAAGCGTTTCCCGCGTTTGTAGAAAAATTGTTGAAACGGTATTGGTTAGACGAGAGCGCACGCTGATTGGTACATTGATGACACGTGACACTACTTTTGCCAGAAGGAAAACGGGATTGGTCAATTTATAGTTTGATATTTATCTGACAAGTGGTACTGTCAAATTTAAGAATTGTAGGCTAGTTTGACATTTCATAAGTCTGATATTTATATGACAGACAAATTTCTATTATTCTAATATATAGAATAATAAGAATGATCAATTCGTAGTTCGAAATTTATCTTACAGATGGTTCTGTTATCGTTGATGATAACATAAGCAGTAAGTTGCCCTTCACAAGGTGTTAGTCATTGAATAGATTCGTATGAAACCGGTCACCGGTGAGGTTCTTATTACTTTCTTTGTTCAGCTTTCGTCGAGTTAACTGCTTCTCTTACGTTAAGAACCAAGGTAATATATAAAAAATTTATTTAATCTATCATCGAATTATCATAAGTTTCTTTTTTTTAATATGTTAATGTATTAAATATAGATACGTTTTAACAATGGAGTTTATTATTTCAAATGTTTTTCGTTAGAGATTTTTCTCTATCCTTTATTCGAGGTCATGGCGTTCCACGAAACCGTTTAACATATCATTTTTAGAGCGTAGAAGAAAACGTGATGGATTGCACTACAATTTTCTTTTTTTTTTTTTTTTACAATAAATGATCATTCCGATCATATTAATTATTTCTTTGAAGATCTTTCAATCTGTACGATTTATGATGTAATCTATGACGTTGCAAAACTTATATAAATTTATTAAATATTTAAGCAAGATAAAATGGAAGGTTAAGGAACTCGACGTATTTGTTGTTGTTTTTTTTTCTCTTTTTCTTCATCATTACTCTTTTATAGAACAGATTATTGGCATAAACTTGGAGCATTCGATAAAATCATTCGAATGATTCGTTAATCATTTTATTTATTTATTTATTTATTTATTTATTATTATTATTATTTTTTTTTTTTTGTTCATTCATGGACATTAATTTGACCTCGTTTTTTTTTTCTTTTTTACTTCTTACTATCGGAAGCCTTGTTTTATGATAATTTACATGTAAACGTACTTTACATTTACGAAAATAGAAATAATTATTTTCAAGATATTAGGAAGAAAATTTTTTTTTTAATTTTATTGCCTATTAACAAAGAGTATTGAACATTAAGTATCATAAATTTTTTGATTAAACGTTTACGTATATATAAAATACATATATTCATATATGTATATATAAAATATATATATATATATATATATATATATATATATACATACGAAAGAATAAATTTATATATATATATATAAAACTTTTGATTTATAATGAAGATTTTATTATATATTATCGACTTTTAAATGATTTATATTATATCTTATATTGCGTATACGTCTAAACAATCAAATTAAAGTTAGCGATGATACGAAAGAATGTTAGATTAAATCGTGTTTACAGATCATGGACTGTCCTAATCATTACGATCGTACTTGGAATGTACATTTTTTTTTCTTTCCTTCTTTTTTTTTTTTTTTTTCTTATTCTTTCATTATCAACTCATTATCGTGACTCAGAGTATTTCTTATTACGGTGCATTTTTTTCTTATTCTTTTCACTTTTTTTCCTTTTTTTTTTTTTCCTTTTTTTTTTTTCTCTCTTCACAATTATAATAAAAATAACTAACTAGTCGTTAAGCGAGAGATTATGGATATAATTATAATCATAATCATAATTATTATAATCATGATGTACATTGAAATTAACGAAGGATACGAAATGATGATTTTCAACTTTTAGAATGGATTATTTATTCAATGACCTTGCCGGTTTTCCATTAACGATTAATCTAATAATGATTCTTATAATGTATATATATATATATATATATATATATATACATATATATATATATATATATATATAACCTCATTAACAATGTCTTCGTTTATATCTTATCTTTCGTTTTTTATTTTTTTCTTAGTTTTATTTTTATTATTATTATTATTATTATTAATTTTTATTTTTATTTTCATTCTCTCTCTCTCTCTCTCTCTCTCTCTCTCTCTCTCTCTATCTCTCTTTCTCTGTCTTTTAATTTTATCTCCTTTATTTTTCCTTATAGAATCACATAAGCCATGCCAGCTATACAGAAGCCAGCACCAGCATTTCGTGGTACCGCAGTTGTCAATGGCCAATTCAAAGAGATCTCACTTTCCGATTACGAAGGCCAATACGTTGTATTGTTCTTCTATCCTCTAGATTTGTACGTATAATCATCGTTGTCGTCCCATCATCCCTCTCCTCCTCCTTTCCATCCCCCCACCCCATCCACCACGTTCTTTCTCCGTGTCCTTCATCATTTATCTATACACCGTTATACCTTACGCTTTAAATAATCATTCCAATGATTCGTAAAAATTTGAAAATTATATAACAAAAATTTCGGAAATTGATTTATATCTGAATTAATCTTCCTCTCTCTCTCTCTCTCTCTCTCTCTCTCTCTCTCTCTCTCTCTCTCTCTCTCTCTCTCTCTCTCTCTCTCTCTCTCTCTCTCTCTCTCTCTCTCTCTCTCTCATTCTCTCTTTTTCTTTTTCTCTCTTTATACAAGATAAGAATGCATACCAATGTAATCGACATATGCTCGATTTATTTACCCTTCATACCTTTTATCAGAATTAACATTAACATGACAGACCGATTGATTTAATAAAAAGAACACTTTAGTTTAATGATGTAAAATTTTTTTCTTTCTTCTTTTTTTATTTTTCTATTTTTTCTTTTTCTTTCTTTTTTTTCTTTTTTTCTCTTTCATTTTTTTTTTTTTTTTGTATACGTTCGATTAATAAACTCTTATGATATCTCATAAGTATTGTAGGTATCATTAAAAAATACCTTGATAAATATATATGATTATAGAAAATATTTATTTTATAATGAAATATATTTCTCTTAATAATGAAGATATTTTTATGTTTATTATTTATTTATTATTATTATTTTTTTTTTTTTTTTTAATTTAGAATTAAATGCATTCTCTTAACAATGAAGACATTGTCACGTTTATTGTTTATTCGTTTATTTTTTTTCTATTCTTTTTTTTTTGTTTTTGTTTTAATTTAGAATTAAATACACTTCTCTTAAGGATGAAGATATATTTTCACGTTTATTATTTATTTATTCATTTATTTTTGTTTTGTTTTGCTTAAATTAAATTTAATTTAATTTTAATTTTTTTTTCTTTTGTTTTTTTTTTTATTTTATTCTATTCTATTTTATTGTGAAATGTATGTAGTTTTACGTGGAAAAAAAAGAAAAAGAAAAAGAATGAATGACTTTCCTCATAAATAAAATAATTGTATGCTTTTAAAATTATATTAAATCATTGATAAATCAAAATGAAAG
>NC_062199.1:3495117-3541109 GCF_912470025.1 Vespa velutina | reverse complement strand
CAAAATGAAAGAAAAATTTTTGATTGATAACTTTTTAACAGCACCTTCGTATGCCCAACCGAGATAATTGCGTTTTCGGATCGTTCACAAGAATTCAAGGACATTGGTTGTCAAGTAATAGCAGCCTCTACCGATTCTCACTTCAGTCATTTGGCATGGATTAATACACCACGAAAACAAGGCGGTCTTGGTGAAATGACTATTCCCCTTCTAGCCGATAAAAGTTTGAAGATAGCACGTGATTATGGCGTACTCGATGAAGAATCTGGAGTTCCATTCCGCGGTCTTTTCATCATAGACGATAAACAAAATTTACGTCAGATCACCGTTAATGATTTACCGGTTGGAAGGTAATGTTGATTTATTTTGATCTTAAATCATCCGAAAATATTTTCTTTATCATTTGTAAAGTAAAATGTTTTAACTTTTTTTTTTTTTTTTCTTTTTTTTCTTTTTTTTCCAATCACATCCAATTAACGTTAGAATTTTTTCTTATATACATATATACATTTTGATTTTATTTCAATATTAATTTAATTTTTTGTCATCTTTCATTAAAAATAATATATATAAAATTGACGTAACAATTGATTTGTGACTTAGATATATATATATATATATATATATATATATATATATATATATATACACATAAAAAATATTCTTTTTTTTTTCTTTTTTTTCTTTTTTAGGTCCGTCGATGAGACCTTACGTCTTGTGCAAGCGTTCCAATATACTGATAAACATGGTGAAGTATGCCCAGCTGGTTGGAAACCAGGCAAGAAAACCATGAAGCCTGACGTGGTCGCTTCAAAGGAATATTTTAAAGATTCGTAAATGTTATTTAATCAGACGAACGAAATCCTATATATGGATATTTATATTCCCAGCAGATATTATCAGATCCAATGACAATATAATGAAATCGCTTTAAAATAGAACGATCAAATATTTCTGATCGATAATAATATAATTTCATTTTTGTATAACGACAATACTGCATTTGTAAGAGAGTGAGCGTTTGTTTATTTATTAAAACAAAAAAGAAAAAAAAAACAAAAAAAAAAAAAAAAAGGAAAAAAAAAACCAGTTAAAAGCTGAGAAAACTACGGTGTTTTGTAGTTTTTGTTCAGATTGCATCAAAAGATTGCATCCGATAAGATTCCTTTATTAACAATAAACGAATTTAATTGTTATCAAAGTATACAAATAGTATCGACATCTAAAAAAAAAAAAGAAAAAAAAATATCTGCTCGTTCAGATTACAAGCGCAGTATTGACGTTTATAATTTACATTTAGAGTTACGTTTGATAAGCACATTTATTATATACATTTCAAATAATTGGAATTAATTGTCATAAAAATATCTGCTTTTTAATTATCTTTTAATAAATGGCTTTTCTTTCGTATGTCTTTCAGCTTTTTCTTTTCTGTTTTTATTTTTTTTCCTATATATATATATTTTTTTTTTCCCTATATATATATATATATATATATATGTATATATAATTACAAAAAAAAAAGAAAGAAAGAAACAACGACATCTCTATGTGCAATAAAGTATAGATATGTTGTATTTCTTTTGATTGCAATTAGACAGTTAACCAAAGAAGACAATTGTCCTGTTATCGTGTTAGCATGTTTTTCAAATATCCTTTGAGAATAGAAATTAGAAAATTTATACGTGCACCGAGGAGCCCCATTGAAGTTATTTATCATTTTTATAAATTTTTAAATAATTTACAGAATATAATATAACACACACACATATATATATATATATATATATATATATATATATATAATATTGCATAGTGTTTGAATGATTTTTAACAATGAGCAACGGATGTGAAATTGCATTAAATAAAACTGGTGGGTTTATTTCTTTCTTTCTTTCTCTCTCTCTTTCTCTCTCTCTCTCTCTCTGTCTCTCTCTATCTCATTGTCGTTTACATCGAATTCTTTTTAATTATTATAATGCTTTTGATATATTAATTTTGGCAAAAAATGAATAGGTTGGGGAGCATGTCATTATTTTATCGTTGGATTATGCGGAATTTGTACATTCGTAGAAGCTATTGCCTCCGTTATTGTTTTCGTAATATCACGTTTGATAGTGTGCGATTTAAAATTGGAGAAGAATGACATCATTGTATTCAATGCTACGCAATCTTTCGGTACGTAAATATATGTATGTATATATCTCCATTATGATTTTTATATTTAGTTTGACACGTGATAATTTTATTTTCAATCGTAGGAATGGCAATAGGTTCCTTCTTGTTCGGAAGTTTAGCCGACATTTGTGGACGTAAAGGAATAATTACTTTCACCATGGTTCTTATATTTTCTTCATCGATAGCACTCTCCTTCGCTCAAACTGTATTTTTGATAAACTTATTTATATTTTTATTAGGTCTAGGGTAAGCTAATATAGTTATAAATGTAATATATATTTTAAAGAGATATTAGATTTTTTTAATATATAATTTTCCCTTGATCTTTTTTTTTTCTTTCTTTCTTATTTTTTTTTTTTTTTTTAATTTCATTATTTCAGATTAGCTGGAAACTATATAGTTTTGAGAGTCTATCTTATTGAATGTCTGCCAATTAAAAGGAGAGAGATTTGTCTGGCTATAATAGATATTGCTTGGATTCTTGGTTATCTGTCTGCTTTAGGTGTTTATTGTACAATTAATATTTTCTTTATCGATTATACAATACAGGAGAATTATTCTTTAAGATAAAGCAAAACAAAGGAAAAAAAAAAAAAATTATTCGGATTTATCCCAACCCCCCTTTCTGATAGGTGTGTCTTGGTCATTAGTTCCTTCTATCATACAAATGCTTTATAAAAAATTCCGTCCAAGTTCCTGGCGAGTTCTTGCTGGTATTGGTGGTGCACCAAGTTTGATGATAGCCTGTGCAGTTAGTTTATTACCAGAAACACCAAGATTTTTGTTATATCAACAACGTCAGGAAGAAGCGTTTACGGTTTTAAGGCAGATGTATGCTATTAATAATTCAAAGCATATAGAAACTTATCCGGTACATTAATTAATTGTTTATTAATGAATTTCTTTTTCTCTTATTTTCTTTTCTTTTCTTTTTTTTTTCTCCCCTTAATATATTTCTATATAAAACATTTGAAATATTAAACAAATATTTTCGCTTGATCCTATTGATATTGCAGAACGTCGATTTGAACACTTGCATTGAGCAAGACGAAGAAACCGACGATACGAATAGTCTATTTAAAATGATTTATAGATATTGCATGAAGACATACGAACGATTACATAAATTGTTTCGATTGCCATTTAGACGTATCACAATATGCAGCTTATTTTTATGCTTCTTACAATTTCCTGGGTAATATGAAATATTCATTTTTCAATTATATTTAATTTTTACTACTTATAAATATAGATTTAATTCTTTTTCATTTCTATTTAATTCTTATTTCTTATAAATATAGATTTAATATTTATGTTAAATCAGTTTTCTTTCTCTCTCTTTTTTTTTTTTTTTGTATCAATTTAAAGATTCATTTGGCTTGCCCTTTGGGATAGTCATTTGTTACAAGAACTTGGAAAAGAAATGAAGGAGATGGATAAAGGAATTGATTTCACGTGCAATATTAATTTCTCAGAGATTGCCGAGAGTCTCTTATTAAGTTGTCAACAAATTAATCATCAACGTTTCATATTTCTATTATGTATTTCTTTTAGTTATTTATTGGGAGAAATTTTGCTTATAATAGGAATACAAGTTGTTAGAAAAAAATGGATTTTAAGTTAGTAACATTTGTTATTATATGACAATGTTTTCTCTCTCTCTCTCTCTCTGTGTGGTATGTGTACTAGCGCGCGCGCGTGTATATGTGTATGTGTGATATAAATTAATTGATTTAAATTATGTGTAATGTAAATTAATTGATTTAAATTGTGTATCATATAAATTGTATGATTTCAATATTTTATTTTACATTTGCAGTATTATCATCATTCATAGGAGGCATAGCGATATTCTGTATAATTTTTTTATTTCAATATGCTATGCAAATCATTTTCTCCATATTATTTCTCGCATCATATGCGATTAATAATACGATTGTTAATATTCTAATAGCTGAAAATTATCCAACAGGTTTGAGGTATATAAAATCCTATAGTATCGTTAATAATCATGTTATCAATTAAATTATTATATTTGATAAATATATTTATAGGGGTACTGTTATGGGATTAACAAGAATATTACCACATTTGGCAGCTACGATGATTAAATTTGTTTCAAATATTTCATGTATACTTAGTATAATAGCAGCCTTTATTATTTTAATAAGTTAGTATTTAATTAATTCCTTAATATTGTTTCAATTAAATTTATATGTGTTTATTACAAATATAAAAATATAATTATAGGTACTGCTATCGTTGTTATACCAATACCAGATTTAAATGGAATACCGATACAAGAACGATCTATTATTCAAGATAATTCATAAATGTATTTAAGAGAATATTAGTGATTTTAAATTATTTTTGATAAAATAAATTTTATATATATATATATTTTTTTTTTTATATGAAAATATTGATTACAATTAATACTATTATATGAATATAAAACAAATCCAATTACTTTCAATGTTTAAAATATTTCTTATCGACGTTGAAACTAACAGTAATAATTATCGACGAAGTATGGAATAGAATTATTTTTATTGACAGCTGATAATTGCAGTTCTCGTTAAATATCCAAATGATATTTTAAAGAAATAATACTTCGTCGATAATCACTCTGTCGATAATTAAATTTAAAATCTTTCTTCGATACTCATTCGATAAAACAGAATTCTACATGAAAATGCTTTAAATTTTGTTTAATGTCACTATTGTGTATTTTAAATTTATCTTTTAATTCTTTATAAATACGATATGGAATATGTTATTGCATATAAAAAAAAAAAAAAGAAAAAAAAAAGAAAAAAGAAAGAAAAAAAAAGAAAAAGAAAAACATTTATCTCCGTTTAATTTTTAATATTAAATAAATATGTCGTATATGAAAATATTGATCTTTAAACGTTTCAGCTTCTTTTTAGATCATTCTCTAGAAATTATGATTTTCATTAAAAAAAAAAGAATATTCGAATGGAACGACGATCTCTCTTTTTTTTTTCTTTTTTTGTTTTTTTTTTCTTTTTTTTCTTCTACTTTTCTCTATCATTGAAAAAGTATCGATCACGAGGAGAATTACGATTATTCATTAATCGACCTTTGCCACTCGGGGGCAACGAAGCTTATTTGCCCCCCTTGAATCCACTTACCATTCTTTTTCTCCCGTTGATCGTGAGTTCGTGCTTATATATCGTTTTTTTTTTTTCTTTTCTTTTTTTTATCGTATCACATGAATTGCTTGTACTATAACGGTGATCAAGATGTATAATTAGCACATATATATCTACATACCTGACTCGATAGTTAAAACACACTTAACGCGAGCTTGAGAGTTCCCATTCTATAGGTTGGTCGTTTATCAGAGGGATAGTACCTCTCGTATATGCATATCTTATTCTTAAGAAGGTAAGGAGTAAAGTAGCTTTCGTAAAAAAAAGAAGAAGAAGAAAAAAAAAGAAAAGGAAACAAAAAAAAAAAAAGATCGAGCAATTCATGGTCGATGTTTTGAATTCTCCTTTCTTCAACCTCGTTTCTCGAAACGAGAAAAGACAACATTGTTATTCTATTGGTATGAATCTATATGTATATGTATACATGCACGTGCTCCGGTATGCGTGTGCGTGTGTGTGTACGTGTGTGTATGTATATGCGTATATATTTTTTATAACGCCGTTATAAAAGAAAAATTATCAAAATTAAATGGCAAATATTTCGAGTATTTTCACGGAAACATTGATTTAGAAATATCAAAATTAAATGGTAAATATTTCGAATATTTTACAGGTTTTATATTGATTATGATCAATAAACGAGAAACCCGGAAGAAAAACGGGTCATCTCATCATCTCCCGCTAGAAACTGATTTACGTTGAACCAGGTAAGCAAAGATAGATAGATAGAGTAAATAAGTAAGTAAGTAAGTATAGAAGGATCAGTACAGGCTCGGCCGTCGGCTCGATAGGTACTCTACAGACGGAACATCTCCGTTAAAATATATAGGAAGATTTATACGAGTACGTTCAATTCTCGTCATTTCGCGAAATTCATCGTCTTTTCGTTTTAAAGAGTTAGAGAATTAGATAGATAGATAGTTAGAGAGAGAGAGAGAGAGAGAGAGAGATAGAGAGAGAACAAGAGAGAGAACAAGAGAGAAAAAGAGAGAGATAGAGAGAGAGAGAGAGAGAAAGAGAGATATTACAAATTAGGAAGGAAAAGAAGAAATGCCAGGTGAACGGTCACGTTGCAGTATAAACCGGATGGATTTTTACGTTGGTACGTTATAAAATTATGTATCTGTATAGATAGAAATTATATATGTGCTTTTTTATCTCTCTCTCTCTCTCTCTCTTTTTTTCTCTCTCTCTCTCTCTCTCTCTCTCTCTCTTTCTATCTCTCTTTCTTTATCTTTCTTTCTCTGTTTCTTTATCTTTCTTTCTCTCTTTATATTTTCCTCGAAGGAATGAAAATAAATTAAATAGAAAAGAAAGAAAGAAAGAAACAAAAAAAAAAATAGAGAAAAAATCATCAAGATAGAAAATACACATAAACACACACATATATATGTATATATATTTCTATTTATATATTATTTGATTTATCGATCGATCGATATTGTGATCGATATCGCGATCGAACGTGCCAAAGGTACGCAAAATTTTTTTTAAAGAAAGTCGGAAATCGGGTTAGCAGGCTAGCAATGGTATCTCGAGTTAACTCCGCTGATCCAAAACGAACGAGAATTGGATAGAGTGTAAAAGAGAGAGAGAGAGAGAGAGAGAGAGAGAGAGAGAGAGAGAGAGAGAGAGAGAGAGAGAGAGACTACGGGTGGAATAAAGAAAAAAAAAGAAACAACAGAAAGAAAAGGAAAGAAAAAAAGGAAAGGAGAAGGAAAAAAAGAAAGAAAGGAGGAAAGAAAGAAGGAAGGAGAAAAGGAGAAAAAAGGGGACGAGAAAATAAAGAAGGATTCTTTATTCCAGGAGCGATCGAGCGTGGAGTCGACGCTTGAATTTCAAATCGGCCGCCCGTTTCGTTTGCAATAGACCAGAGAGAAAGAGAGAGAGAGAGAGATTGAGAGAGAGAGAGAGAGATTGAGAGAGAGAGAGAGAGAGATGGGGTAGGATAGGTGGGAGGGGTGGGAAAGAGAAGCGCACATTAAACGAGCCCGCTCTCGTTTCGTTTCGCGATATACCTTTACTAAAACCCAACCGCGTTACTTTCCTCCCAGAAACGAAGATGCAAATGCATGCGAATTGCCGAATGAATTATCGATGGACTATTTTTCGTTTTATTGTTTTTCTCTCTCTCTCTCTCTCTCTCTCTCTCTCTCTCTCTTTCTCTCTCTTTCCTTCTCTTTTCTTTCGTTTCTTTTTTTTTTTCTTCCCCGTCGGGAAAAAACATTTTTTTCTCTTCCGTTTAATTGCAAAAGTATCGCGAAGATTTTTTTTTTTTTTTATTTAATTATTTAATTATTTAATTATTTATTTATTTATTTATTTATTTATTTATTTATTTATTTATTTACTTAGTTTTTTTTCTTTTTTTTCTTTTTTTTTTTAACTTTTAAACACCGACACATGACAATATTGATAAATAATAATTTAAATACGATCCTTGGAAGTATCGTCTAGTAGTATTTTTTTTTTATTTCTTTTTTTATTTTTATTGATTTATTTTCTTTATTTTTCTTTACTTTTATTTATTTTATTTTATTTCACTTATTTCATTATTTTATTACTTATTTATCTTATTTATTTTTATTTTGTTTTCTTTTGTTTCCTTTTATTTTTCACTTATAAGAATCAAATCGTTCGGTCATATTCGTTAATACTATAAAATTCAATCAAGACTTTTTGTGATTGGTATTATATTATATTGTTGCAAAGGATCTTTCTTTCTTTCTATTTTCTTTTTTCCTCCTTTCTTTCCTTTCTCCAAAAGGATCGCTCGATCGGTTTCTGTCTGCGTTAAAAATAAAAGAAAAAGGAAAAAAAAAAAAAAAAAAAAAAAAAAAAAAAAAAAAAAAACACAAAAAAGAAAAGAAAAGAAAAAGGAAAGAAACAAAAAAAAAAAAAAAAGAAGATTGTTTCGAATAATACAAGATTTTTCCGTAGTTTCCGGCTAGTGATTCCATTCTCTCTCTTGGCTATGTGGTTAACTCGGTGCTGATAAAATTCAGTTTCTCTCATTGACTTTAAAGAGAGAAATCTCTCTTTTACAATCGGATTTTGTACAAAAGGATACGGCGAGTAACACAGACGAGCGTCCAGGTGTGATCTCGTGTTCCTTTCTTTTCTTTTTTTTTTTCTTTTTTTTTTTTTATACAGGTACACACCCACACACACATACATACACACACACACACATATATATATATATATAAATGTTTATGTACACACAGACTTTTCGCGAACGAAACGCTTAGGTAAACTCAACTCTTCTATGCCCTTTTATATCTTTCTACATCTTTTTTTCTGTTTTTTTTTTTTTTTTTGTTTTTCTTTCCGTTGATTTTTCCATAGCTTGGCCTTGATATATAACTTAGCATAAAAATAAACGTTTCGATGAAATGTTTGCGATAATGAAAGCGTTAAGAAATCAGCGCTTTTAAATCGCTTCTATAGGATATAAACACACGTATACACATACATAAATATATTTATATATATACCGACTAAGCATTACAAAATAGCTTTACCAGTTTGTTTATATATAAGTATGCATGTGTGTGTCTTATGTGTATATATGCGTAGCGCCGGAAGATACTGCGTGCGAACGCGAGAATTCTTTTTCCAGGGCAATGAAAGTTAATTAACGGAAGTTATCGAAAGAGGAGGAGGAGGAGGAGGAGGAGGAGGAGAAGGAGGAGGGGAAGCGATGGGAGAGAGAGGGAAGACCTTTATTTCTACGTTCGGCAAGAAATTTTTTTCTACGTATAATTTTTTACAAATTTTTCATTCATTCTCATTTCATCCATCATCGATCTTATTAGAAATCTTTGCTTGATAATCATTTATCATCAGTTTTTTTTTTTTTTTTTTTGAATGACACAATAATACTCATATTCGTATAATTTATCTCATGTATTTGTCGTCATTTTTTTCTTTCTTTCTTATCTTTTTTTCTCTTTAATTTTGTAAATGACGTAAATGAATTTTTTGTTTTGTTTGTTTTATTTTTTTTCCTTTTTTTTTTTTTTTTTTCTTCAACCGAAAGAAGATATATCGATTAAAACGATTTTTGTCTTTAAGATCGTCGAAAGTTATATAGATAATAATTACATAGAAAATATATAGATCATAATTCGTTAGAACGATCAACGATATTGACGAGAAACATAATGATCGAAGTCTCTCATTAAACTTTGGATAATTATGTATACGTAATCTTGTTCGGTGAACGACATTTCGTCGATAGAACGAAGAAACTAAAGCCTTAAGGAATGAATAATTTTCATCTTGGTGGAAAAAAAAAAAATTGATTCGTTTGGATTCGATACGATTCGATTCGATTATAGGTAATTATATTTGATCGAGAAACCTAACCGGTCAATAATTTCTGAAACCAGTTTATTCGATAAGAGTTTGTTAAATAATCTTTCACTCGTGACGTATTATAAGAAAGGGTATTTTACGCACGTTATTCGCAATCTTTTCAGTTTTAGTTTTAGTTTTAGTATTAGATTTAGTTTTAGTTCTAGTTATAATTTTCGTTATTCGTTCGCGCATAGAGCGAGCTCGTTAAACCGTGACCAACGTCAGATAAGCAAGGACATTTTATATCCATGTATTTTTTAAAATATTGCTTATGATCGATTGATATTTTTTATAAGAATGTCAAACTCGAGAGTTCAATCGATTTGTAAGGAAAAAGAAAAAAAAAAAAAAAACAAAAAGAAAGGAAAAAAATTCATTGTCATAAAAATTCATTTCAAAGATCATTAGAAAACTAATCGTACTTATTTAATATTACATCAAATGATCTAAATATCTTTCTTTTATTCGATCCGTTTAAAATTATCCACTCGAATGAGTTTATCCATTTCTTTTTTTTTCTTTTCTTTTATTTATCTATTTCTTTTCTTTTTTATTTTCTATCCAACTTTCCAAAGTAAACTAAAACACTCCTTCGAACCAGTTTCAATCTATTAAATATTTTCCAACGAAACGATAATTAATAAGAAACGATAAAATATTTTTACTAATACACGTAATACTACTTGATAATATTTTTAATATTTTCGTAATTGATATTATTCGGGAAAGTTTATAAAATTGAGAGTAAGAGAGAAAAAAAAAAAGAAAGAAAAAGAAGAAGAAGAAGAAAAAAAAAGGAAGAAAAAAGAATAGAAAAAGAGAGATTCAATTCGTTCTTCAAGTATTATACAATTCTCAGCAAATAAGAGAATCAAGATTAATGTGAATTCTATCAAATGAATTTAAGATGAGATCATAGGACTAATATAAATCCTTGTAATAAATCTCACTCTTTTTCACTCTTTCTCTCTCTCTCTCTCTCTCTCTCTCTCTCTCTCTCTCTCTTTCTCTCTCTCTAGCTTTCAGCATCCATCGAGAAAGGTACTTATTATCAAAGTATTCGTTCACTTCGTTGAAACGTATCGACGCGTTAAACGCAGTCTCGTTCGAGCATGACAACAGGTTTTTACGGTTCTACGATCAGTTAGAATTTTACCGAACGACTATCTTTAATACCATTATTATTTCCCATATAGAGATGTTCTTCAAATGAATTTGATACTTAAATAATCATACAAATTGGATATCCCCTAAGTTTCCAAGTACGTAAGTCACAATTCTATTATCGTCTCGATATCGTTTATTATCATCCATTTAGAATCATGTATTAAATGTTATATCCTCCATTCTGACCACTTAGATAAATCGTTAGAATCTAATTTATATTATGATATCTGAGATATTCGATAATTTGTTTGCTATATCATTCCTAATTCTTTTCCATTATTTATATTGTCATATATCTTGTTAATGTATTTCTCTCTCTCTCTCTCTCTCTCTATTCGTGTATATATATATATATATATATATATACATATGTACGTGTGCGTGTATGTGCGTACAAATTGGCTCATCCTTTCTAAGCAGTAAATTTTCTTCTTTCTTTCTTTTTTTCTCTCTTTTCTTTTTTTCTTTTTTCTTTTCTTTTCCTTTCTTTTTTCCCTTTTTTTTTTTTTCTTTTCCATGCATAGAAGAAGTTAGGAAAAGTGAAAAAGTAAAGAGCACTTTCCTTCGCATACTTTCGATGGATTTTAAAGTGCACGTAACGTCGTCGTTCGATGGTGAAAAGAAACGACGGGAGTTAACGTCTTGTATGCGAGCGACCGATCATGACTTCTCGTCAATTTTAACAAGGAAAAGTACTTCGGGCTACGACTTTTAATTTAATTTTCTCCTTTTTAATTTTCTTTCCTTCTTTCTTTCTTTCTTTCTTTCTTTCTTTCTTTCATTCATTTTTTTCTTCTCTTTTTTTCTCCCTTTTTATATTTTTTTTTTCTTTTTTTTCTTCTTTTTTCCCTTTTTTTTCCTTTTTTTTTTTCTTCTTCGCACTCCTCCTTTCATTTGAATTAATCCAAGAATTGAAATTGTTTTAACGATATAACGGTTAGGATTATTTTTGAACAAAATTTCCTTACGACGGAACATTTACGATATCTTGAAATTTTAACGGAACGACATTGTCTTATAATTATTATTTTACTTTATAACTTTTTATTTTATAAAGTAATAATTATATATCATTTAAAAATTAATAATTGTTTTATAAAATAAATATCTATATATTCATGGGTAATATAAATTAAATATTAATAATAATTAAATTGTTATACGAGTAAACGTGCGATTTAAACAAAACGTATATTTAAAGAACATACATTTCTTCTCGATTTTTAATTATGTATATATATATATATATATATATATTAAGACGAAATGCATGAAAAATAGTTAAATAATATTAATCCTCATAAATTTTTCACGAAACGCTTATTGAATTTACGCAGAACATATACTTCGGGATATGTCGATTTAAAATTAAAAACCTTGAAATTAGGTTAAAAATTATATGACCTAGTAAAAGATTGTATTGAAAAGGTTTTTATCGATTCTTTTTTTCGAATTTTTATCATTTGTTTTATGTATATATATATATATATACATAAATTTAATTATTTATAAGCTTTGTTATCTATTTATAATATCATTCATTATCATTTGTTATATATATTTAATTATTTATTTTCTCTTTCTCTCTCTCTCTCTCTTTCTGTCTTTTTTTTTTTTTTTTGTTCAGATATAAGAAAATTTCATTAGAAATTCCTTAAGAATTCTAAAATTTAAATAACTCTTGATGCTGTTGAGATTTTGGTAGGTGTGAGAATTTCATTCTCCCTTAAATAAATGAAATAAAAATCTTTCGAGCACGTCCTTCGCTGTTTCGGATTCCCGAAGGAGGACAAGGTCGCGAGACAAAATACAATGTAGATACACAGATACATACATACATACATACATACATACATACGTACATAGATATATACATAGACGATGTGTCGAATGTCCAGTGTATAAACGATCGAAGGGCTTGTACTATGTACTCTTGGGTTATAACAGTGACCTTTTTCTCTAACAAAGTAATTCATAATTCCAGCTCGTTATTTATCCATTCGACGTTAATAATAAACGTGGATGAAGCACGTTAACGCGTGGAATAAACGAAAATTAATTGACAATTTCTAAATGAAGAATGGTCCTTTCTTAACGATTATCAAGTTAAATCTTTTTAAACAAACGACAAAAAGTTTGTTAATAATTTATTTTTATTTATTATTATGAAATAAATAAAATAAAATAAATATTAAATTTTTAAAGATATATATATATATATATATATATATATATATACGATGGTTTTTATTTTTGATTTTTTTCTTTTTTTTTTTCATTTTTATTTCTTTTTCGTTTTCAATTCTATAACGCATCGCAAATTAATTAGCTAATAATTTATTATTCATTTCGTATTAAATGTATTATACGTACAGACGATATGTAACCATTTATATTAAGAACGTGTAAACGTGTAAAATTCCGGTTTTGTTTGATACAAAATGTACATTCATTTTATTCCAACGAATTAAAATTCCAGAGATAAACTTAGAAAGACATGACTATTTTAGGGGATAATTTATACAAGGATAGCTTAGTTTCGAGCTACCTTGATCATGATCGGACTTCGATTTAACTTTTTGCCATGTTTAGAATGAAAGAATAGTTTTACCGTTATCAATACGATATATCGTAAAATTTTTGGACGAAGTCGAAAAATATTATTAAAAAAAAAAAAAAAAAAAAAAAACAAAAGAAAAGAAAAGAAAGAAAAAAAAATTACAGCGTTTATTATATATATATATATATATATATATATATATATATATATATATATATCTAATACCTATCTCATTGTAATTCAAAAATTTTTTTTTGTTTATAGTACTATATAGTACTATATTATCTCATCATCTATCGTCATCGTCATTGATAAAAAAAAAAAAAAAAAGAAGAAAACTATCTCTTACCGTCGAACATCTTAATGACAAAAAAAAAAAAAGAAAAACGATTAGAAGTTATAACAACGGTGAAGGTAGGAAGCGTAACACGTTTGCTTCTGGTCGTTAGATCAATGGATCAAGGCGGCTGCAAATCTAAGCGAACGAAAGTGAAAATATCACTTGACTAGTGGCTTACTCGAAAGTGAACCAATCAAATTCTTCTCTCATTTATATATATATATATTTTTTACTTTCACTCTCTCTCTCTCTCTCTCTCTCTCTCTCTCTCTCTCTCTCTCTTTCTATTTCTCTCTTTTTCTCTTTCTGAATAATAAGTCATTATTTTGATTTTTTTTTTTTTTTCAAATATCTCTTACGATATTATTCTAAATCAGATCACAATCGCCGATCAATCTATGATTTTGATATCTATGATTTTGAATCTATTGAGAGTATTGTCAATGAAATATGTATAATATTCATGAATTGTCAATATGTCAATTGTCGTTATAGTCTCCTTTCTATTCTATTCGATTTTATCAAGTTTGCCCTCGTAGATTCTTCCTTCTATTGTTTCCGAATCGTCTGGAGCATATACATGTATGAATTGGAACAATGGTATCGACGTTAACATATCGTGTGTCTTTTCAAAACAGTAATAACGTCAAATGGTATTCGTACATTCCCATTCTTGACTTAGAATGTCACGTTGGTTATGTCTTACAAAGTAATAGAAACTAAGTAAATGTCAATCATATTGGGAAAAAATTGTTTTCCATCTAAAATAATAATAAATAAAAAAGAACGTTCAAAATTCTCTTAAATTTCTATTAACAATTTTAATTACGAATATAGAGAATATTAAACTTAAAAAATAAAATATAAAAGCATAGTATCGACGATACTATTGATATCTATGATTGGTCCATTATAATAAATTTTATGATTATTTGTTTAAGATAAAATTGACTACGTATATTTGTTTTTGCAATTGAATTCATTCGGCAAAAAGGGATAATAAAACTAAAGTAGAGAGAGAGAGAGAGAGAGAGAGAGAGAGAGGGAGGGAGGGAGGGAGGGAGGGAAGGAGGCCATCGACTTAGTCCAAGGATTTCTTAGAACAACTTTAATCAAACGAGATAAAATAAAAGAAAAGAAAAGAAAAGAAAATCAAATAAAATGAAACGAAACAAAATGATATGATTCATAATATAATAATAACAATGTTAATTGATAGACGATTAATTCGCGTGATTATTGGTGAGTTCGGTTAAGTATTTATACGCGGATGAGAAAGGATGGGAAAGGATGGAAAAGAGGATGAAAAGTTTTACGAGAGAGTCGATGTCGAAGAAACTGTAGAAAGAAGAAAAGTGCAGAGTGCAATTGAGTGCATTGAGAGAGTGTCGAACGCATAGAGGCAAACGAACGAACGAACGAATAAGCAAGCAAGTAAGTAAGCAAGAAAGCAAGCAAGTAAGCGAGTAAGAAAGCAAGCAAGCAAGCAAGCAAGCAAGCAAGCAAGCAAGCAAGCAAGCTAGCTAGCTAGCTAGCGAACGGTCGAAGAAGTGGTCAGTGGCCGCTGAAAGCGAAAGGACGAACGTCCTGTAACAGAGAGAAGGGGTTTTTCGCTAAGATAGTAGTAGGTAGGTGCACCTAACAACGTGAAAGACATTTTACCATTCCTTTCTCGCTCTCGTGCCGTTAAACGTTCGAAACTGTTTGTGGTATCATCGGTCAAGCACGTCTCATGTCACATTAAAAGAAGACGGCCGTATGTATATATCTTACACCGTCGATATACATATACCGTCAACTTTCTAGATATTTTTATTTGAGAGAGTATACCGAGATTGGTGGTGGTAGTAATAGTGATAGTGGTAGTGGTAATGGTAATGGTAGTGGTGGTAGTAATGATAGTATGTGGTGGTAGTTGATGATAGTTGGTGGTGGTAGTGGTGAGATGGTAATGGCGATGGTGATGGTGTGATGGTGGTGGGCTTTGGACATTCGATGGACGTCGTTGTCATTTTTCAAATTCGACATTGTTTACTAGACGAATGTTATTCGTTCGAGCACGTTAACCAATGCCAGTCACTCGTGAAACGTGAAACTGGGCGAAAGTTGTAGACCTCTTATAGTGTCCGAATAGTAACTTGTTCTAAAAAGAGAGAGAGAGAGAGAGAGAGAGAGAGAGAGAGAGAGAGAGAGAGAGAGAGAGAGAAAGAGTAGATTCGTTAATAAGAAAATTTGATGAAGGAAGGACAACTCAGTTCGATCGTGTCTTACGAGTGATCGAGATCGATCTTAAAACCTAGTGACGTGCCTATCACGGTGTCCTTGTACGAATACCGGTGTACTTAATACGAACAATAAGAGTTTCATCTCGTTTTGGCATGATTCTGGAGAGGTGTAATAATAATAGACGATCCGTTCTCGTTTTACATCAAGTTCGAGCATCATCATCTACCTGGTTTAGTTTCTACTCTGTGTTTTACAAGGTCAGTCAATGTTTTTCACATATAATAGAAGGAGGAGAAGGAGGAGAAGGAAGAGAAGGAGCTACATACATACATCGAAGATACATGATCGTACAATCGTTGTATCGATGTATTTTATATTATCTTTTAAACATATATCATTGATATTGATTCGTAAAGTTTCTTTGTTTCTCTTTGAATTCTCATAATTTTCGATGCTTTTGTTTTGCTTTTTTCTTTTCTTTTTATTCTTTTTTTTTTTTTTTATTTTCCTTTTTTCTTCTTTTCATTAGCAAAATTAGTTAAATTTATTAAAGAAAGTTTTATATACAGAGAGAAAGTGTCATTATTTGTCAATATCTACTATATGTATACGTATATATGTATATATACATATATATATATATATATATATGTATATAATTACTATACTTTAATTAATAGATATACATATGTATCTATAATATATACGATCATCGATAATAATAGATAATGAATATATTATTTTAAATAATAAAACTCGTTGCTAGTCGAGAATCGCATAACGATCGATTTGCTCGAGTTACGATCGCTCGCTTCGTCGAAAGTGAAATCGTATATGGGGTAAAAAGTCTGTCACGTATTTTCTCGTTAATTCACCAAAGCAAAATGAATTTTTATTATCAAATAATTTCCACCTTTCCAGTACGCCCCCTCCCTCCCTCCATCTCTCTCTCTCTCTCTCTCTCTCTCGTTCGCGCGCGTGTGCTTAATTTTCGCGATATTATTTGTTTAAGTTTGCGTTACGGTGTTCGAAATGGTTAGTTCTTAGAAACATAATAAAAACAAGTATTAATGCCGATGAAGTACTTACCACTTACCGCTTACCTATTCATTAAATAGAAAAGTCCGTGTTGGCAGTTAACTTAGAATTCTTAACAATCTAGAGATCGTACGAATATTATTTTGTATGGACTGCCTAAGTGAAAGTCCTTTCATTTCGGTTAAATATTAGTCCGAGATTTTTATCTTTATTATAACCCCTGTATATAGCATTCGGGTATATAGCGTGTTCTTTTATTTCAAAATATAATGCTTATAATGCTTGTCATCTTTGTTCCTTAAAAAAAAAAAAAAAAAAAAAAAAGAAACGTACACGCATACTTGCAAATTAGAAATTAATCTTTTTATTAATTTCTTCCTATATCTATTTTTTTTCCTCGTTTCTTTTCTTTTCCTTTTTCTTTTATTTCTTTCTTTTTTTTCTTCCCCTTCCCCCCCCCCCCCCCACCCTCCCCTAAAGAATTATAGCATCATCGATACATTAATTATCATATTCACGACATTGATATTATTGGGCTCGAGGGAGATACATTTTTTTTCTTTTAATAATCTTCTTTATCTTCCTTATTTTCCTTTCTTTCCTTTTCTTTTCTTTTCTTTTTTTTTTATTCTCCTTTCTCCCGACCTCTTCCTGTACGATAAAAATCTTGTGCTGCTCGTTATTCGACGGCGCCTCCCCTCTACCCCTCTACCTATCTCCTTCTCCCTTTCCCTTTGCCCCCCCCCTCCCCCCTTACCTTCCTTTATCAAGAAGCATAGTCAAGGATCGAGAGCAAAGTGCTTTTTATGAGGGCATGAGCTCGTGCGTACGTGGCTCGAACGAAGATTCCCTCCTCTTTCTCTCTTCCTCCGTCACCGTCAGTAGTCCCTCATCTCAGTCCCCACTATCCCCCTCCCTCCTTCCTCAGTCTCCCCACCTCTCCACCCATTCCCTCCCCTCCCTTTCCCCTTCCCCTCCCTTTATAGAAAATGTATCGTCACGCTTGTGATTTCCACTTTAAGTGTACTCACGACTCATTGCGAATAATTTCTTTTACAGGGATGTTCGAAAGAACGACTTGAGGAGTCTGTTAGCGGAAGAGGAGAGAATATGTCGTCAAGAGGAAGAAAACTTTGGTCCACCTCATCATCGTCATCATTATCATCATCATCGTCGTCATCGTCAGCGTCAGCGTCAGCGTTATCGTGGATCATTTTATTGTCGGTTCTCTTTGTAAGACTCGACCACGTGGCAGGTAGGAGTATGTAATCGCAATGAATTTCATTCTTACGTGAAAAAAAGGAAGATTTACTGGGATATTTAAATTTTCAAAGAATTAATTCCACTAATGTTTCGCTTTAAGGAAAATAATTTAAGATTAATATCGGCACTTCGATTAATATAACATTATATTATATTATTACATTACATTATAATATAATGTAATATTTTTAATATTGTTATATTATATTATATTATGATACAATATATAATATAATAATTTTAATATTGTTATATTATATTATATTATATTATATTAACGATGAATAATTAATAATTTATTAATGCTATATTAAAATTTTGAATGTGGCGACGATGGTGATGGTGGCGAAGAAGAAATGAATGATGTGGGGCGGGCGCAGGGGGAGGTAAGGGAAGGGGAGGTAAAGAATGGCGATTGAGTAGAAGAAGAGAGAAAGGGAACGGAGGAAGATGATTTATTGACTATATAAGAAAACAAGTTTTTTTTCTTGTCGATTCCGATGACCAATAAGTATTCGTGAATTTCACTTAATACGATGATAATTTTATAATTTTATAATGTAGATCCGAGAACAGAACGAGTTTGCGAATTCATTTAAAATGGTTTATAGTAGACTTAGCTATTCGTAGTTAAGCGTCTACGTCCAAAGATGGACCGGACCTCGTTCATTCTCACGATTATCATTTCAATCGTGAGATCGTGGCCTCGTTAGTATTCAAGTTACTCTTTTCTTTTTTTTTCTTTTTTTATTCTTCTCATTCTTTCCTTTATACTTCATTAACGAGCATTCGCTGTTGAACTCAAGCGCGTACCGATTAATTAATTGAAAATCTTAAGGTACATAAGTCCTGTATACGCGTGTGTATATACGTGTATGTATCAGTGTTGCAGTTTACGCGTTGTATCGTATAAGGAAATGTGAGAAGCCACATTTACATATTAAAAACACGCACGCATACGTACAAATATATATATATATATTTATATATGTCTTGTACGACGACGTCCACGACAGCGTTATTCTAAAACTGGAAGTCTGGAAGGAACTACGGAAACGTGCAAAAAGCTTGCCGACCTTGTCCCACTTCCGTCAAAGCTTTAGGAACGAGCTTACTCGTTCGTGCATGTTAGTTCGTGCATATGTACACGTATATAGGGTTAGTTGTGTTTAGCCATTTGAAGTAATACAAATACGTAAGTAATATTATATGTAAACAGTTTGTACATATTTTATTATATATATGTATATATATATATATATATATATATATATATATATATGTATATATGTATGCATGTATGTAAGAAGAATATTTAATTAAGAGTATTACAATGGGATATACCAAAACTTTTTTCTTTCTATTTTTTTGTTAATTATCAAACAAGAACACACGATTATTTTATTATTACACGAGAGAGAGAGAGAGAGAGAGAGAGAGAGAGAGAGAAAGAGAGAGAGAGTTCAATTTATAAAGGATCATTTTCCTTTCTTTTTTTGCTTTTCTTTCCCTTTTTCTTCCTCTTCTTTTCTCGGCACAATCGTATCCTCCAAGAATTAAAGCTTCTTTTAAGAGAAAAGAAAAAAGGAAATAATTTCTTATACGGCTTGCGCGAAGTAGAAAAAATATATATTCTTGTGTTTTCAATTTTAAATACGAACACTCTCTTGAAAAAAAAAAAAATATATATATATATATATATATATATATATATAAATGTGTATAGTAGTTTATACCTAAGAGAACGCGTATTGTCACATTGGACAATATTTTGACGAAGATGCAGGACTCGTTCTTTTTCGTCTTCTCCTTCTTCTTTTTCTTTTTCTTCTTGGTCCGTTCATATCTCGAAAGTAATCTTCCTTGCTTCGAATAGACCGAAAAAGAAGTGAGATGGATAGATAGATAGATAAACGAAAAGAGAGAGAGAGAGAGAGAGAGAGAGAGAGAGAGAGAGAGAGAGAGCTTGCGAAAATGAAGCTGTGTATATGAAGAGGGAGAGAGATCGGCTTCAAAGAGTAGAAAGGAAGAAAGAAAGAGAAAAAAGTAAAAAAAATGGAGAGAGATAGACAGATATAGAAAGAGAAAGAAAGAGAGAGAGAGAGAGAGAGAGAGAGAGAGAGAGAGAGAGAGAGAGAAAGAGAGATCAAATCGACAATCGGATTTTCTTACGAAGCTTTCGGTTCGGCTCCTTTTCTCATTTGTTTACGATCCTTTATCATAAAATGTTTTAAGCTTCTTCGAGCTCTTACTTCAGATGAAAAAAGTTACGCTCGGTTACTCCTTAAGAAATTATCTCTCACTGGATTAATATTCTATCTAGTAGCATTATTTAGCATCAATATATATATATATATATATATATATATATATATATATATATATATATGTTGCCTATAGCCAAAGAACGAATTTCGAGTTGATAAGTTTTCGTTTTGAATTTCCATTAATTAAGTTTGCCGCGACGACGACGACGACGACGACGACGATGAGGACGAGGACGACATTGACACAGTTTCATACACAGTCAGGCTGTAGTAGCAATTTTCTGGCTTTAAATCGTGCCTTGTTCGCGTTATCGTCCATGTTTGAAGTTGAATTAGGATAGGGATGATTTTCAAAGCTACGATTTTATATGTCTTTATGTTCTATATATATATATATATATATATATATATATATTTAGATATATATATATTATAAAAAATAAATAGTTTTGTTTGTTTGTTTATTTACATATGTTGACTGCTATGTAATAACATTACATATCTATGTAATAAGTTCTACTATATAAGTGGGTATATTTAATGTATAATAAAGTGCATTTAACAGGAGTATTACTCAGACCGGAGATAGTGACGTTTAAAGGTGGAGAAACTCGTTAGGAAAAAAACCGAGAAGTTAGTTAGTATGTCTGTATGCATGTATGTATGTATATATGTATGTATGTACGTCTATGGCTATCGTAAAACGTACACCAATCTCTTTGCGATATGGTGAAAGTCCAACGTGATAAGTAAGTTTGACGTACACCTGCGGCCTCACATGCAATACTCGATCAACTTTGTTCGCTAGGATATTTCAAAGAATTCCAATACGTTCTCTACATATAACTAGAGAATTTTATACAAACACACATATATATATATATATGTATATATGTAATAATATTATGTAGTAATATTATGTAGTTATATGATAAGTAATACAATAAGAATATATAATATAATATATAGTAATAATTATGATATAATTATATACTATTTATATATATATATATTTATTGTATATATATATATTATAGTATACAATAATAAATATATATATTATATATATTATTTATATATTATTTATATATATACATATATATATATAATAAGTAATATAATAAGAATATGTAATATAATATATAGTAATAATTATAATATAATTATATACTATTTATATATATATATATATATATATATATATATATCATTTTTTTTATTTTTATATACGTATATACAAATATAATATTTATATATTATAATATATGATATTTGTATATATATACATATATATTATTTTTTTGAAATCTATAACAGATAAGATTCGTTTTTGACACATATCTTTCTCTCTCTCTTTCTATATATATATATATATATATATATATATATATATATATATATATATATGTATATATATGTACATATAAAGTTAATCGTAAAAATCACTTCGATTGTGAGTATTATCCGTGAAACGATCGTACACGTAGAAACGTAGGAAGGGTAAACGTGTAACATTGCATCGCACGAGCCTGAAATCCGATCGTATCTGGAATCCGATAGTTGTGCGACCCGAATAAATTGAGATACGATCTTTTCAGTAAGATATAGAAACTTCTTTCGCTTGGGGGCTATACACCAGTCGTATACGCGATGGATCACTGTGTGTTTTCACTGTGGTCATTGAAACGTCGTATTTGCTTTCCTATTTGTTGGAGATCTTTTTTCTTCTCTTTTCTCCTTTTTTTTTTCTTTCTCTTTTCTGTTTTTTTTTTTTTTTTTTTTTTTTTTTTTTTTTTTTTTTTCTTTTAAAAAATATCAACCCGGCAAAATTAAACCTTCTAATCGGATCGATTAATATCTTTTCGATTCGACGATTAATAATTGATAATTGATAATTATTAATTATTGTTTAATTAGGATTCAATATCAATGTCACTCGTTTTCTTTTTATTTTCAAAAGAATAAAATGAATAAATTTATTTATCACGTATAAAATATCTTGTTAAGTATTCAGAATATTTCACTTGTACGGCGATTACATTTTTTGCTCCTTTCATTTCTTTCTTCTCCTACTTCTTTTTTTCTCTTTCTTTCTTTCTTTCTTTCTTTTTTTTTTTTCTTTTTTCCTTTCTTTTCCTTTTTATTGCACGAGATACGCACCTTCGTAACTCTCAATCTTTTCATCGTTTTTCGAATAACCGGAAGAATTCGATTACGTTGCATTACGTTAAGCTATATCACATCGTATACCATGGCTAAAGTGAAATTGCCTGTATACGAGCTTAAAGTGAAATTCATAGAAGAAATATTGGTATATAATAATATTTTTAATTTCTTCTTCTTCTTCTTCTTCTTCTTCTTCATCTTTTCCTTACTGTTCTTTCTCTTTTTCGTTATTTTTAGAAAGACCGAATAAAATGTAAAAAATATGAATATTGATCGACGATTATATATATATATATATATATATATATATATATATATATGTGTATATATATACGTGTATATCTGTATATAAAATTACATAATTATTGAAATGTTCTTTTCAGAAAGAAGTAGCGTAAGTTACGTAACTATAATTTAAATAAAACCTGGTTATTACCAATTCTAAGTTTAGGTAATGTCGGACGATAAAACACATACACATACACGAGTAGAGAAATAAATGGCTTGTTACCTTTCGATAATATCGTGACTTTTTGATTTTATAGTTTTTTTTTCGGTTAATTTATTAGATCCATCCGAAACGCTTGAACAATTTTAAATAGTTAAGTTTAATAAAGTAAAAGGCACGGGAATAATTATCGTTTGTTAAAAATGTTCCGAGTTCTACTTTTAATACGATTACTTTCCATTTTCTTTGTCTCTTTCTTTTTTCATTTTTTTGTTCTTTTTGTTTTTTTCTTGTTTTTTTTTTTTTTCTTTTCCTATCACGACGGAAATTTAATTGTTTTCGTTATGTGTAAGAAGAGTAGATATACGAGTGAATAAAAAAAAAAAAAAAAAAAAAAAAAAAAAGAAAGAAAAAGAATAAATAAATAAAAAAAGAAAATAAAATGAAACGATAATACAACTAACGCGATAATATATACGAACGTAGAGAGATTCAATTTAGATTTGATTTTATAGGAAAAAATGAGATGAAGAAGAAGAAGAAAAAAAAATAAAGAACAAAAATATATATAGAAGAAAAAGAACATATATATATATATATATATTTATTTATTTATTTATTTAAAAGAAGAAATGGCTGTCTATTTGTATGTATATCTCATGCTTAAAATACGATCGAAACAACTAAGATGAAGTGCAATGCATAGTATCATTAATTCTCTTTTCTCCATTGATACAATCCTGAGAAATTCTTGTGTTCCTTCTTCGGCACGCACAAGAAGGGATATCGTTAGAAAACGTTGAAAGACCTTGTGGGATTTAGTGATGGCATCGTGCTCATATCCTACTTTGCATTGTCATGTGATCTCCCATACGATGGATTAACCATTCAAAGAACTAGTAAATAAAGTTTCAATTTTTTTTTTTATCCATCATGTCAGCTCTTAGCTTATATTATTGCGATTTGTTTTTTCATTTCTTTTTGATTTTTAATTGAATGATTTCTTTTTTTTTTTTTTTTTTTTTTTTTTTTTTTTTTTTTTTTTGGAGCACACGTATACATATGTACTTATGTACAAGGAGGATGGAATTTATTATAGAGTTTATATATATATATATATATATATATATATATATATATATATATCATTGAAGATCATTTGAGGGAAGATTAAAGGTTTAGATTTTTTTCACATATGGATTATTTTTTTTCTCTCATATTTTTTCTTGTGTTTTCTTTTTTTTTAGCCGTTTAGATCTTTTAATTTCTTCAACGAGGAATAGGAATATGCGGTTATAAGAAAAATTTTCAAAAATTCTTAAAATAATCGAAGTTATCTCGCGACATACGTCAGTTTGATCAGTAACAATAGAAACTTTTAAATATGATTTTCATTTGAAAATGTCAATTTAAAAATTGCCGATGAACGGGAGAAATATCTCAACAATCAATTGTTCGATATAGATCAATCGTTTTTTGAATTAAAGGAATATATATATATATATTTTTTCTTTTTTTACGAATACTGAACCTTATAATATCTTGAGTTCTAATCAAGTTTATTAATACTTAAGGAAATTTAAAATTGTTCGAGAAGCGATTTAAAAAGAACAAAAAGAAAAAAAGAAGAACAAACGAAGAAAAAAATTATGCCTAACTTTAAAGTGTCATTAGAAAATAATACAAAAATAATCATTATTTTTATTAGACAATAATACAAATCTTTTCTCTCTTTTTTATTTCTTTTTTTTTTTTTTTTTTTTTTTTTTTACTTTCGTAAAAATTCACTTCGTCAAAAATTTCATGGAGTACAACATTTTTTTTCTCGATATTTTTACACTTTTAAAATTATCAAAAATACTTTCAAACGCAATAATCATTAAAGATGGCATGAACGTTTTCGATATTTTAATAACAAAAGGAATAAAAAAAGAAAAAAAAGAAATAAATTAAAACTAAAAAAAAAAAAAAATATTCTACAACTTTTTACATCTTCAAAATAGAATATTGATATAATAAGATATTGTAAAAGTGTAAATGTGTCATTTTGTATGTGTTTTGTTATATAAAAAAAAAAAAAAAAGGAAGTAAGAAAGAAAAAAAAAAAATTGTAAATAATAAATTATTTTTTACGTTACCGGATCGAAATCTCTCGTTAAACTAGACAAAACGAGAGATCGGTAAAGCAAAAGGACTAAGAGGGACATAGTGAGGGACACGAGTTCGAGACCTCTCTTCCGTTCGTTTGCGTAACTTCAACGACAACTACGTTATTAAAACTTTCTCGGTTACAATTTACGTGCTTGCGGTACGTGCAAGTCGTGAATCGTTTATTTACGAATTTCTAACGCCGTTCTAACTTTCGATCGAAATCTGAATTCCTAGCTTATGCGAAATTCAATGTTGAATAACTCATTAAATGTTGTTAATAGAATTCAAACGAGAATTTCTTTAGACATTTCTCAAAATATTTCTACGTTCTTCGATTTGTCGATCTTTTGACAAATTTTTTCAAACCTAATGAAAAGCGTTGATATCTCTTATGGCTTACGCCTTATATCGAGGATAATAAAAAGAAAAAGAAAGAAAAAAAAAAAAAAATAATAATAATAAAAAAGAAAAAGAAAAAATATAGGAAATAAGACGTTCAACGTTGATACAATTTTTCGACTCGTTTTTGATATAATAAATATTTTTGTAATAACTCGTCGAGTTGTCGTTACGACGTCGATATCATTTGTAAAACCTGTAACTAGTTCTTCGCCACGCTCAATGATTTTCTTTGAAGCGAGATAAAGATCGGTTAGATAGTTGGATTAATGTAGTTTGCCGATAAATATGGTCTATATGTAAATTCGTTAGGAATAAAGAAATAAAAAAAAAAAAAAAAAAAAAAAAAAAAGAGAGAAAAAAAAAGAAAAAGATAAAAAAGGAAAAAAAAGGGGGAAAAAAAAAATAAAAAAGAAAAGAAATATCATCGCCGATTCCTTTCACTTGAAGTATACCTTTACGTACACACTTATATATGTATACATATATACATTTCGAAGAACATATTTTATGTATATACAAAACATATTTAATTCGCAAATACTAATTCGTTTATATGTTGTATTACAACGTGGTCGTAGTTTGCTGCTCGAGAAAATTATATTTTACGCACGACTGAAAGCAAAAATAATACATTGCGAAAGGTTAAAACAACGATTACGAAACGATCGATGGCTCGTACGAGTTCTCGAATAGATTTGTATTTGTGCTGAGTGGGTGGATGGATAGGGGGCGGGGAACTTGGGAGAGAGATTTTTTTTTTCTTTTTCTTTTTTTTTCTTTTCTTTTTCTTTTTTTTTTTTTTTTTTTTGCTTTTATGCCCATCATGTTAAGATCATCGTACTATGTGCACTTCGAATTGCATCGAATTTGCATATTGATTTATATTTAACAAATTTGTAAATATTATCTGTGATAATAGATCGATTAATATTAAATTCAATTAATTTTATAGAATGATTTATATCAAACGAATATAATAATAATAATGATAATAATAATAATAATAATAATAATAATAATAATAATAATAATAATAAGATAATGATATATTATAATATATTAATATTTGGTATGTTTCGATTTGATATTTATTGCGATTTATTAAAAACACGTTATCTTTCATATTATTCGAATGATCGCGATCGATTTAAATTACTTTTCTTTTTCTTTTCTTTTTTTTTTGATAATAAAAATTAATTGTACGTTTTGCCGTACGTAACATTGATTATTTAATCAAGCTGATCAATTTGATCAGAGCTAATTATCACGAGTACGTAATATTAAAATTATTATATGCAATTTATGCACTTGTATATTTGATTTGTAAATTTTCTTTCAGGATGTCAGTTTTATCCAATCGGAGAATATTTGAAATTCGTAAGAGTACCAGAAAATCTTCGGGAGGGATCAGAGATATTATCTTTGGAAGCACATCCTAGAAATCGTCTTACTATTATTCCAGTGGACAAGGTACATTTAATTCTTTTTTTTTATCTTCTTTTTTTTTTCGAAACTCTCATTCATTTAGTTGAACTTTTTGTTAGATAATGAGGTCTATTTGAAAGAGAAAAAAAAAAAAAAAAAAAAAAAAAAAAGAAAATAGAAGAAAACGAAAGGAACGCACGTCGTTTGATTTCTTTTTCTTTCTTCCTTTTCTCTTTTATTTTCTTTTTTTCTTTTCTTATGAAATGTATTAATGTTTCAGGAAGAGGACAGTCGTTTCTTTTCTTACAAAGACGTGAATGGAACTCACGTTTCAGTGACGTTGGCACACTCATTGGAGGATCTGGTCGATGCGGAATCACCTAGAAATCTGTTAAAGTTCCGGGTCATCTGTGATTATACCGATGGCAGAGACACCTTGGTGAATGCTCAAATACATATAGAAATATAAATATAAATATATATATATATATGTATACATATATATATTTTTTCTCTCATATATTATACTTTCGCTTTTTCGTTAAACGTTTAATTAGAGCGTTCTAGGTAACCGGTTTAAATTAAAGCTATCTCTCTTTTTTCTTTTTTTTTTTTTTTTTTTTTGTTTCTTTCTATTTTCATTTATGATTACGAGCATTTTTTCTTTCTTTCTTACTTTCTTCCTTTTTTTTTTCCACTTACATATTTATATTTTTTTTCCTTTCTTTAACGTTCAGTCATGCATTAACAAACATTTACGTAATGACATTAAGAGGAGAATGTAGGTCTGGTCAATTCGGTCTTTATCAGATCATTATCTTTTTTCTCTTTCAAGTGAATTTTCCAAAGCGTAATATTTATTCTTTCTCTTTCTTTTTTTTTTTTTTTTTTTTTGAGCGCAGTAACTCTCAGAATCTCTTTTCTCGTTTGAATGAAAAATTAATAACATAAGCCAAAGAGAGTAACATGTGGATAATCACAGAGAATTCTTCTCTTCGTCCTGTTGAATAACGGAGATTAAAAATCGTGATACTGCTAAGCGCTTAACTGTATATCTATTTACCATATCTATTCCTAATCCGTGATATCGTCTATTTAAATCGATTTCTTTCCCCGTGAGAAAATACGTAAAAGTTTATTTGAACATTGTGAACGTGAATTTAAATAATATAAGTACCGTATGAAATTTATCTTTTCTCTTTTCTTTTCTTTTTTTCTTAATTTTCTTAACGATCCAATCGATAACATCAATTATTTTAATAATTTTCAATAACGTCGAACAACATTATTTATGACAATTAATTCTTGATATAATTTAAAATCGGAAAAAATTTAATTTTAATCCTTCAATTGGATCGACTAAAAATTACAAATAAATGAGAATTAAATAGACGTGTACGTTTTTGTTGTTCAGGTCTCATCGCATTTATCAGTCACCGTATACGTCGAGGATATTAATGATCATGCTCCAGAATTTATCGATGCTCCTTATCACGTGACAGTGGATGAGCTTACATCGACCGGTAAGACATATTTATTATACTTAACTATTTAATTCCATTAAATATGTACATATACATATATACACACACATATATATATATATATATGTGTGTGTATATATATATATATGTATGTATGTATGACAAGTTTAAGTCTATCTAACTTTAATGAAATGAAGTTATGCCAAATCGTTTTCAAAATACTTTGTTCTTATTTCTTCTCTAAGTATATCCATTTCAATTTAAGACAAACGACGGGTAACTGTGTTTTTAAAGCTATTGGCTACTGAAAGATTCATGAACACTTTTAAAATTCTCCATTAGAAACGAAGGAGAGAAAGAGAGAGAGAAAGAGAGAGAAGTGATATATATATATATATATATATATATATATATATTTAAATAAATTCGACGCTTTGTTACTTTTAATTTGCCTTTTACCAAATCTGATTTAAATATTAACCGAAGTAGTTAGCACAGTTAATTATTTCACCCGTTGAAATTCACCCTATTAAAAAAACAAAATGACATTGACATAAACGAATGAAAATTATTAATGGATAATTCGATGGATGATTCTCAATAGAATTTTTATAAAGAAAATATTAAAATAATAATATAAATATATCTCAATTGTTGAAATTCCTCCAATGGAAGAATTTTCAAGGGGACGGTTCTTGTTCCACGAAATTTTGAACGAGATTACGATGAATTCGTTGACCTATAACAAAGTAGGATTTCCGTAAGTCGAAAGACTATCTTTCCTTGTCCCTTTCCCTGCTCCCTCTCTCCCTTTACTTCCTTCCTTTCTACTCCTTTTGCTAGATCCATTTCGTTTAATCCTAAAGTTTTGCCAAATTTCGCTAGAGTGTCTCTCGTTGGAATTCAAAATATAGAAAGAGAAAGAGATAGGTAGAAAGAGGTAGATAGATAGACGGAGAGAAGAAGAAGAAGAAGAAGAAGAAGAAGTAAAGGAAGTTAGTTCGAGTTAATTTCTCTTTTATTATGACAAAAATGATAAGATTTTAACGACGAGAAATATTGAATCTTAATGTTATGAAATAAATTCTTTACTTGAATAATATATCAAAGAAGTTCGTTGTTGGACGAATTTCAGGTGTTACAATATTCCGTGGGATTCATGCCGTCGACGGGGACAAACCAAATACACCGAACAGTGATATTCATTATGCTATAGTTAAAGGAAACGAACAGGGAAAATTTTCCCTTGAATCCGGACATAGAACAGCTTTGATATTACGTAAACCATTGGATTACGATAATGGCGATCGCGAGTACACCCTCGTTATCACAGCTACTGTGAGTTTTTAAACGAACGAATTCTTTTTATTATCATCATTATTATTATTATAATTATTATTATCATTATTATTTATTTTATTATTTATTATTATTTTATTTTATTATTTATTTTATTATTATTATTATTTTACTTATTTTATTATTTATTATTTATTTTATTATTATTATTATTTTATTTATTTTATTTATTTTATTAATTATTACTTATTTTATTATTTATTTTATTATTATTATTATTATTATTATTATTTTATTTATTTTATTATTTATTTTATTATTATTATTATTTTATTTATTTTATTTATTTTATTAATTATTACTTATTTTATTATTTATTTTATTATTATTATTATTATTATTATTATTATTTTATTTATTTTATTATTTATTTTATTATTATTATTATTTTATTTATTTTATTTATTTTATTAATTATTACTTATTTTATTATTTATTTTATTATTATTATTATTATTTTATTTATTTTATTATTTATTTTATTATTATTATTATTTTATTATTATTATTATTATTTTATTATTATTATTATTATTGTTATTATTATTATTATTATTTCTGTAACATTACATGTGGTTTTCTCTTTTATATTATCACTTTCAGGATCGTGGTGTACCTGCGAAGAGTAATAAAACAACGGTTAGGATAACCGTACTGGATAACGATGATCTCGATCCAAAATTTACTCAAGACGTGTACAAAACGAAAATATACGAATATTATCCAATGCCGGTAAGAATATGTAATATAATAACGCAGTACGAATCATTGATTTTAATTCATTAATAATCACTCACATTGATGATAATCAATAAATCAATAGACACAACGAAAATTAATATATTTCGTATTAATTCATTTAATCATTTCTTAGAACTGATATTTTAATATGTTAACCAAACATTAAAAATAAGTATAATGATCGGAATAAGATCGATTCGTCTTCTATTCGCGTTTACAAACGTCTTCTTCCTTAATAATAATAATAATAAATAGAATCAAAAGAAAGTCATTCTCATATAATTTCAACCGAAAGTACAGTGGTCTCTTTTTTTTTTTTTTTTTTTTTTTAAATGATCGTGATTCACTTTCACGACAATGTTCGTTTCACTTCGCGTGTTACCTTTTATCTTTTTTTTTTTTTAGAAAGATACATAATGATCGAACGAGTGAATATTATATAGAGAAGGTGATACTTAACAGGTATATTAAATATACACAATTTCGAATTAAATGCAACGAACAAGATTTCAATTGACTTCAACGAAAAAAAAAAAAAAAAAAAAAAAAAAAAAAAAGAAAAAAAAGAAAAAGAAGAAAAGAACAATAAATAAATAAAATATATCTGTATACACATAGTTTTATGAAACATCGAATCAACTAATTTTTTGTTTGTTTTTTCCTTTTTTTTTCCCGCCGTTATTTTTCAAATTATTATTATGAATTAAAAGTAATAAAGGTAACTTTCTAGACGGGATCATCGGGCCGCATCGTCCTTTCTCGTGTCGTTTCGTTAGTTACTACGTTGACATGTTTTATTACATCGATTAGTTTTGTAACGCTTTTTTGGATAATTACGAAAGAAATATCTTTATAATAACATTTAACGTACTTTCTCCCAACAGGATCGGCCAATTTTCACGGAAATAAACTTCACGACGCCGATTCACGCGATAGATCGTGATCACGAAATAAACGTCTCCATACGATATGATATAATATCAGGAAACGAAGGTGGTTACTTTCATTTGGATCCAAGGAATGGCACGCTTTATTTGAAACGTCCGATCGATCTTGAAAACGAACGTAATCTACCCGACAATACATTCGCTTTACAAATTCATGCAACCCAAATTGACAATCCATTGAAGATGGCTATGGCTAGGGTTGAAATAGAAATATTGGATTTGAACGATAATCTACCGGAATTCGAAGTCGATCTTTACAACATCAGCATTGTTGAAAATTTACCGAACGGTTTCAGCGTATTACAGGTCATAGCGCACGACAAGGATCAAGGATTAAACGGTGAATTTGATTTTCGTTTGGACGATCCATCAGGAGCATTCTCGATCGATCCTAAAACTGGTTGGTTGACGGTAAAGGATCAAAATGTATTGGATCGAGAGAGAAGGGATCGATTGAGAATGAAAGTATACGCAATGGAGAGAAAACCGAGCGTTGTTTTATTCAACGGAGAAAGGTCTAACGGTTCATCGGTAGACATTCACGTTAGTTTGTTAGATGCTAACGACAATAATCCAATATTCGTGCCATCGAATCTTTACGAATTAGTTGGAAGGGCCAATGCTAAAATTGGTACCGTATTAGGACAAGTACATGCGATCGACGATGATTTAGGAACAAATGGTCTTGTCAAATATACTTTACAAAAGCCAGGAAATTCTAGTAAACGCGTGCCACCATTTGTCGTGGACGAGAATACTGGAGTTATTACAGTCGCGGAAACCCCGATCATCGAAGGAAGACACGCGATCTTCGTCGAGGCGGCGGATCAACCAGCGAATCCAAGTGAAAGGCGATTCTCATTGGCGGTCGTTACAGTGGATGTTTTCCGTCCTGACGGTAATTTTCTTCTTCTTTCGATTTCTTACACGCGGAACGTTACAACCGGTTCGCCTGTCGATTACGTGCGTTCCACATCATCATCATCGTCATCATCATCATCATCATCATCATCATCGGCACCGTCATCATCATCATTTACAACGTCGTCGTCGTCGTCGTCATCGTCGTCGTCGTCGTCGTCGTCATCGTCGTCATCGTCATCATCATCTTCGTCGTCTTCTTTTCATAGAAAAAAATAATCATTGTTTCCTTTCTATCTAAAAACGTCGGGCTTAATTTTGCGTTAGGATAAGTTGCTTTCTCATTTAGATCGATTATTTTCATTGATATCACGATCTCGAACGATCTAAATGATCTAAACGATCTCGAACAAACAAAGAGTTAAGAAATAAACGAACTTTGTTAAATTGATAATAACATCGTCGGTTCGTTCTTCAAAAGTGCAACTATGACTCTTCATTGTTTATCTTAGAGAAGCAGGAGCACGGAGAAAAAAAAGGAAGAAGTAAAATCAAAAAAGGAAAAGAAAGAAAGAAAGAAAGAAAGAAAGAAAGAAAGAAAATAAATGAAAAAAAGAATGCTCGTTAAGATAAACATAAACAACTTCGTTGCGTTTCTTACGTACGTGGATTTTTAATCCACCGAGAAAAGTATAAACGTCGTTGTAACAGATATGTATGTATGTCGCGAGAGACATTGTACTTAAATCAATCAAAAAATAATTGTATATTATTATTGTTGAATAGATGAGGCTCTTTATAGAGCAACGATCTCACAGTAAAAAAAAAAAAAAAAAAGAAAAAAAAGAAAAAAAATTACCGACTGTCATTTTCTTTTCTATTGATCTCCAATCTATTCTCGTTTCAGGACCGGATACTTGGGAACCAGATTTCGTTGGAGCACCGTACGAGTTTTGGGTCGGTGCCAATGTGCCCGTTGGTACCAGCGTTGGCCAGATTCGTATAAACGATGCCGTTAAGACGAGCGATCTTATATACGATCTACTTCATAGTTATCAAGAAGGAGGTACTTTAAGAAAAATCTGTCGAGATAAACAAAAAAACAAAAAAAAAAGAACAAAATAATTTTTCTTTTTCTTTTTCATTATATTTTTCTTATTATACGTTCGATTCTCTCTTAATCGATTAAAATTTAATTAGATCTGTATCGTCATACATGCATGATATTCAGAAAGTATAGAACGAAATTTATTACTACGTATTATTGAGATCAAATAGATGACAAAAATATTCATATAAATTTAAGTCCAAAAATACTTTATTTAAAAGACATTTATGGTTTTACAAACGTTTATGGATTTTTTATATTCCAATCGTCGAATTAGTGATTGACGAACTCCTTTTTTCTTTCTTTCTTTTCTTTTTCTTTTCCCTCAGGACTTTTTTATTTATGGGCTCATGGCCAAAAGAATTGGGAATGTATTCAAAATGCATATATTATTACATTTGCAATATAGTTGAAATATTAGAGAGAGAGAGAGAGAGAGAGAGAGAGAGAGAGAGAGAGAGAGAAAGGGAGAGTTCGGCAATCATTAATTAGACGAATAGGGAGGTTTGAATTCTTGCGGTGAAAGGAATTTTTCAACATTTCTTATAATTGCCACAATAAATCATAAGTATCCTTTAAAAGTATATATCTTTTCGACAAAGCATATATATACATATATACATCGGGTATACGTTTATATGAAATTTTTTTCATATATTTGATCTCAGTAATATGTAGTCTAAGTTTGTTCCTATAACGACCATCTCCATTTAATATAAATAGGTATTCACCCGGAGAGGTTAACTCGAAGAGTTACCCTGAATGGTTTAATGGTTAGATCAATCGCCCGAAAAAAGAATTAGGGTTCGAGTCCTGTTTTTCAGGTTCAGATTAATCGACGGCCCAACTTTTTTTGTTATTAATCCTACATTAATGTTATCTAATGCTTACGTTAGGAGGTTGATGCTATTTATTGTAGGTTACTAAAAATTAGTTAGAATATTTTTATGAGTATTTGAGAAAAAAAGAGAGAGAGAGAGAGATAGATAGAGAATCGAACATCAATATAATATACAAAGTAGAGGAAAAACTCGTCATAAAAATTTATTTTCTTTATTCTATGGTAATACGTAACATGTGGTGTATGCATATCCAATGGGGTTTCAGTACCGTTCGCTGTAGAGGAACGATCAGGAACGATAACGGTCGTGGATGAAATCGAACGATACGAACGTTCGACTTATGAGTTCGAAGGTGTTGTTACAGACGAAAGGGATATCACTCTAATCACAAACGTATCGATTCATGTTGTCGATCCTAACGACGAGAAGGGCGCTTTAACAAAGTAAGTCGATCATTCTCGATAATACGATCGATTTTATATTTCTCTGAATCAATTCTTTTTTAACATCGATTGATTTCAAAGATTTCAAAGAACGGGAAGAAAACTTGAGAAAGAAAGAAAGAAAAAAAAAGAAAAGAAAAAAACAAAGAATATCTCGTTCGCGATTACGATGATCATGGTGTGACGTGAGTTTTATCGAACCGATAGTCATGTCTTCAATGATGAATATATTCTTTTCTCTCTTCTTTTTTTTTTATTTTTTTCTTCTTCAAACCTCGAAATCTCGTTTAGTTTTTATCTGGAAATCGCGAGAAACAAAAAATGGATATACACGTGGATAATTCTGTTGTCGTTTTTAAATTCGTTTTTTTTCCTTTTTTTTTTTTAATTTTGCGATAGAATATAATCGAATCTCCTCTCGGATTTATGATAAATCTTCTTGCACATTAAAAGGGTCAATATGTTCATCGATAATTTCCAGGGGAGCGACCATGGCGCCTATCGTTTTTCACGTGAAAGAAAATGTCCCGGGCACGTACATAGGATCCGTTTTATCAGATAATGGTACAGCTTCGACGTCCTCCACTACGAGTTTTCTTATCGTCAATCAACAGGACGTGCCTGACATAAGTATCACGAAGGATGGTGATCTTTACGCACCAAATGGATTTGATCGAGAGACACGACAGAATTATAGTATCACTGTGATAGTCGAAGGTTCTAAAGGACTTCGCGTCGTTCAAGTATGTTATCATTTTCATTATCATTCATAATCATTCGATAATTATAATCCATTTCATTTACTCTTTATATCATGATCGTAATTATCAAAAACGCGCGAATTCGTATTAAAAGATGTGGAAAAGATTATCGAAAAAAAAAAAAAAAAAAAAAATCAAGATCAAAAAAGAAAATGTAAAGAAAGAAAATTTGAGAATGAAAAATGAATATAATTGAGATATTCATGAATATCTTTGATATTTCAGATAAGAGTAATAGTCGACGATGAGAATGATCATCCGCCAGTTTTTACCTCGTCTTATTACGAAGGACGAATACTTGAAAACAGTCCGTACGGAACGGAAGTTGTCATGGTCAATCCCATTGGTGCTTCTGACAAAGACGAGGGTATTAACCAAGAGTTTATTTACAGTTTGACCGGTGAAGGTTGTTCCCTATTCAAAATCGATCCTAGAAATGCTCGAGTGTTCTTCGAGGGTAGCAAAGGGGAGAGTTTGAATCGAGAGGAAAGAGCAATCTATGATCTTGAAGTAGTCGCCGAGGATGGGGGTAAGCTTTTTAATATTCATTCTACCAAATCAATGAGGATTTTTATTCCATTCGATCTTGACTTTGCGAGGTTTTATAAATCAAACAAATATTCGAAGAAAAATAGAGAGAGAGAGAGAGAGAGAGAGAGATACATGGACAATCGTGATTCGTTCATTTTTGATCGATGAAATTAATCGCTTTTTTCTTTCTTTCTTTTCTTTTTTTTTTTTTTTTTTATTATTTTCTTCCGATACGATTCAAAAGGGGGTTTGAGATCGACGGCACGTTTGAAAATCATCGTCGAGGACACGAACGACAATCCACCGAAATTCATTCGCATGATCGTTCTACCCGATCAAGGCGTTAAGGTATCGAATCAACCGGATGAGGAATCAAACGCAAATACGAATCAAATGATAGATTCAACGACTATCAATGGAAGAAACGATACGAAACGATCGAACGAACGGAAATCACCATTACTTTTGGTACCGGAAAATGTGACGATTGGTACGCCTATTATACGATTGTTAGCAGAGGACAAAGACGAAGGAATTAACTCTGAGATAAGTTATAATATACAAAATGAGACGATATCTGGAGTTAACTCAAGTATCATTGGACAATCGAAACAGGATTCGAATGGTCGAAGATATTTTTTGTTGGATTCAAGAACTGCAGAAATTTCTATAGCTCGTTCCCTTCCACCGGAAAGGAACGTACGTTTAATAGTTTTTGCCAAAGACGGTGGTGGCCTTACCGATAACATAACTATAAGAATACACGTCGTAGATGTGAACGATCATCCACCTGTATTTGATCAATCCTGGTATACCTTTGACCTTGCCGAAGGTATTTACATGGCTCATACTATTGGTACAGTTCGTGCTATAGACAATGATTTTGGTGTCAATGCTAATGTCAATTATGAGATAATATCTGGAGCGATGGACGAATCGAATGAAAATGATGATAATTCAACGTGGATATTTGACGTTGGACCGCGAGACGGTGTATTAAGGATAAATGGAAAACTCGATAGAGAAAAGAAACCAGTTCATCGTCTGATATTATTAGCTCATGACGATGGTTCACCTGTTCTTAGTTCGACCGTCGAAATTGAAGTGAACGTTTTGGACGTGAACGATAATGCCCCAAATTTTTATAATTACGACGAACTTGAGAATGACGATCGCGGCATACCAATACCGGTTTATCGTACGTCAATATTTGAAAACAGTCCTATCGGTACTTTCGTAACGAGGATACATGCGAACGATAGTGACTTTGCAGGCAATGGAAATGGATTGATATTATTCAATCTGGTTAATTCAAGCCACGAAGAGAAGCAATATTTCACGATAGATAGTAAAGAGGGTTCCATAACAACTATCTCAAATCTCGATTATGAGAAAATAAAGAATCATCGATTAATAATTACCGCGAGTGATTTAGGTTCTCCTATTAGCATGACATCAACCGCTGTTGTGACCGTAGAAATCATTAACATAGACGACGGCGATGATAATGAAGACAACGACAATGTCGATGACGATAACGATGATGAGGGAAAAGAAAAGGACGATCAGGATGAATCGTTTAACGAAGTTCAAAAGATCCCAACGTTCAGGCATCGATATTATGAGGTCGAGGTCGAAGAAAATACAGTCCCACCAATTTGGATCGCCGAATTGGATTTAGCTGATGGTTATCAAAGCGATCATATACGGTACAGCATCGTTGCAGATGGCACGGATGCCAGAGATCACTTTTCTATCGACTCGAGGAATGGCTCGTTGTATCTGATTACAAACGTCGACAGGGAAATGAGAGATCGGTATGAGGCTAAGGTCAGGGTCGATAGGGTAAAGCTCGGCCGTGGGATGCCCGTGATGATCTATCCGGTTGTTGGTGAGAGGCTCAATGGTCTCGCGCCCAACGAGGCCAGGGTCGTCGTCAGGATCAAGGACACCAACGACAATGCGCCGAGATTTAAGTCAAAGGGAAGACCCATCCTAGCTGCTATACCTACAACTGCCCACTATGGTTACGAGGTCATTAAAGTAGAGGTGAGCGTACATATATGTTTGATGAGTGCATGTTTGAGCGCAAGCGCGCACTAAACCTGTCCATCTAACCACCTAACCGTATATACGTATGGATCTTTCTCATTCTCTCTCTCTCTCTCTCTCTCTCTCTCTCTGTCTGTCTGTCTGTCTATCTCTGTGTGCGTCAAAGTGACTCGACCTTAATTCATTTCGGGTTTTTTCCTCTTGTAAATCTTCCCTTCCCTTCCCTTCCCTTTTCTAGTATTTCTTTATTATCCGAGCTGTCCTACTTTTATCCTACTTTTCTTTAATTCGTTTCTACCTTTTCTTCTCTCTTTATCTCACCGAGACTCCGTCTATTTGTCCGTTTGTACGTTTGTCTGCCTGTCTGTCTGTCTGTCTGTCTGTCTGTCTGTCTATCTGTCAGTCTTTCTATCTATCTATCTCTCGATGCATCGCCTCTTTTTATTTTTCTCTTCTCAGCACCCCCTCATCTCCCACCTCCAATTTACTTTCCTTCTCTCTACTTCGCTTTTTCTTTCCAGTACAAGTTATTTTTCTTTTTTCTTTTTTTTTTAATTATTACGAGTACCGAACGAACGATCCGCCCGGAAAGACCACTCTCTCTCTCTCTCTCTCTCTCTCTCTCTCTCTCTCTCTCTCTCTCTCTCTCTCTCTCTCTCTCTCTCTCTCTCTCTCTCTCTGTCTTTCTTTTTCTTCATTATTTCTTCTATCTCTTTTACATATCTTTCAGTCGTTTATCATAGCTTTGATGGGCAAACGTCGTCGACCCGAGAAAACTCGCACATACAACACCCATCGTTTCGAGTTCATCGTTGCTCTAACTCTCTCTCTCTCTCTCTCTCTCTCTCTCTCTCTCTCTCTCTCTCTCTCTCTCACTATCTTTTTTCCGGTCGCGTTTTATTTCAAGTTTTTTCCTCCGTCCTTTCCCTTCCTCTCGAAAACATCCCTTCTCCTTCAACTGCAATTACTCTAAATTGATTGCCTTTCGCACGAATGATAATGCAAATACGATTTATCCGAGTGATCCTTAATTGGATAAGGGTTTTGGGAAAAACTTCTGATCCATATGTTTGTTTAGATGTATTTTTTTTTTCCCCCATTCTTTTTTCCTTCCTTTCTTTTCCTCCCTTCTTTTTCTTTTTCTTTTTCTTTTTTTTCTTTTTCTGATCTTTGACAATTATTCACAACTTCGAAAAAGTTCTTCATTATCGTTATTCTTCTAATTAAATGTTATCCCCTTTATAAATCTCGATAAACACCATCTCGAGGATGGTGTTAAATGTTAAAATTAATGAAACTATCATAATACCCATAGAAATATTCATTTCCATATGGATCGATCTATTTTAAACGAGTTAACTCATTTAATTAGGTAGGCGATATTTTAAAGAAAATAAAAACTGCAGGGGTGGGTTTTTTTTTTTTTAATTTCTCTTTTTTTCTTTTTTTTTTTTTTTTTTTTTTTTTTTATGAATGAATAATGAAAAGGAAAGAAAAAACAAACGAACAAAAAAAAAGAAAGAGAGAAAAGAAAAACGTTCCTTTCAATTGTTCAACATAAAATAAAAATATTAAATCGTATAATTACGTAGTAACTTCAATAAGTTTTTTTATGGTGAATTAAATTATATCCTATCGTTCATAAGAAGTTAAGCAAAAGATGGGACAGTTTTTAATTTATCTAATTCCAAAGAATTAAAAAGGAATTCAATTAGATCAATGTCTTTATCTTTTTTTCTTTTTTTTTTTTTTTTTTTTCCTTTAGGCGGATGATCCGGACGACGGTATAAATGGTGAAATTCGTTATCAAATTCTTGGACGAGAGGACGCACCGAGATTCGCCATTGACCCATTGAGCGGTCAAGTTCGTTCTGTGGCCAGTTTTACTCGCGACGCCGGTCGCGTCTTTGGCTTCGACGTCAAGGCCACGGATAGACGGGGTTCCGAGAATGGACGCAGCGGCATTGCCAATGTTTTTGTGAGTTCTTTTTTTTCTTTTTCTTTTTTTTTTTCTTTTTATTTCTCTTTTTCTTCTTTCTCTTTCTTCCTTTCTTTTTTTTTTTTTTCTTTCTTTCTTTCTTTCCTCGTCTTCTTTTGCTCCTAGAACGGCGCCTGGTCACGTGATCGTAATAATTACATTTTTAAAATTATCAAATAATTTTTATCACAAGCTAATTCCTTGGCTCTTTGTATTTTTCGTTTTTTTTTTCTTTCTTTTTTTTTCTTTTCTTTTCTTTTCTAATTACGGAACTTCGGCACGCAGGTATACGTACTTGACGATCAAAAACAAGTTGTCATGGTCGTTGGACAAAAACCAATTGATATCGAACCGCATTTGGATAATTTCACTGCGTAAGTAAAAATATTCGACTTTCATTTTTCTCTTTCGAATGAATTCATATTGAGGATTAAGTTGATATAATGGAATTTTTAACACGATTCCTTTCTTTTTGTTTTCCTATCCCCCTCCCCCTCCCCTCCCACCCTCCCCACCCCCTCGTTTTACTTACTATCCACGTTTGTCACGATATATCTATATTTTATTTTATAATTTTTTTTCCTTCTTTTTTTTTCGCGATCGAGAATAAAGCAAATAAAAAAGAAAAAAGAAAAAAAAAAAAGAAAAGAAAAAGAATAAAAAAAAAAGAATATTTTCAGGGTTCTGCACAATATAACCGGCCTCGATGTACGTGTCAGGAAGCTTGAGCCGCATATTGAAAAGAACCTGATCGACGCCACTTCGTAAGTATTAAAAGTCTTCACTTTTTCCCGTCTCAGAGAGATTTCCGATCAGCACGTACTGCAATTTTGTTACAGTACTGACGTTTATCTCTATGCCATCGATCCACATTTGAACGTAATGATCGACATGGATACATTGCACAAGTAAGAATCATAATCTCTCATTTAATGCGATCGATTTGATTTTCTTTTTCTTTTTTTTTCTTTTTTTTTTTTTCTTTTTAAATCTTTTAATCTTGAAATTAAAAGAAAAAAAAGTGGGAAATTAAAAGAAAAAGAAAAAGAAAAAGAAAAGATCGAAAATGTCAAAAGAAATCAAATCGAACGTTATTGATATCATATTGTTCCTTGTTATTTTTCTTTTTCTTTTTTTTCTTTCTTTCTTTCTTTCTTTCTTTCTTTTACAGCGTTTTTCACAATAAAAAGATGGATATAAAGCGTGAACTGGACGAGTATCACGTACTCGAGATAGCTGGTAATGCACCAAGGAGGAATCATCGTTACATGCTTTCTACACTCGAAGTTGGTGTGGTTGTACTTGGATGTGTCGTCTTTGTTGGTGCCCTAATAACAGCAATCTGTGTCACCTGCGTTCGTAGAAACAAACGGTACGCGGCATACGGTTTAAAACGATCAATAGAAAACAACGATCCCATTACGATTGAAGCATCAACTACGATATCGAACTAATTCAAAAAAGTTTATTATTTATTATTTTTATTTGTTTCATTTATAAATGGACACTAACATTTATCATTCTTCTTGCTTATTTCTATTTCTCTCTCTCTCTCTCTCTCTCTCTCTCTCTTTCTGTGTATATATATACATATATATGTGTATGTATATATATAAATCTCAATCTCTTTTTCTCTTTCTGTCTTTCTCTTTCTCTCTCTCTCTCTCTCTCTTTCTTTTTTCTCCATAAAATAGCATGAGTTAAAAAATTAATAGCATTGTCAGATATAGATTTTTAATATCTCTAATATATTTGAATGTACGTCGAACTTTTGTCAAGGGATTTAAAATAATATCGTTCTACGGTCTCTTTTTTTCCTATATTCTTTTTCTTCTTCTTTCTTTTTCTTTTTTTTTTTTGCTTTCTTCTCTTTTGATTTTTTTTTCTTTATCCACGTCGACATCTCCACGTCGTATCGATGATTTTCACTTGACTACAAACTTTGTACTCTGAATGGGCTTCTCGAATTCGATTCGTTAGCCGTAGACGCCGCGAGAAGGCGATGTTCTCCAGCGGTGGCCCACTTGGCTTTGCTTTGGCAGACTCTACATTGCAGAAACCACCATTATTTCCAACCTTCGTCGATGGCCTTCGTTACGATCCAGAACCCTTTTGTACAGATATGACGAGGCGACAGAGTATCTGCGATCATGGACCCGGCTGCGTACGCTTTCACACGTGAGTTCGATCAAATTGGTAATAAACGATTGAAATTTTCACACGTCATCATCATCGAAGGGATAATTAATTAATAATAATTATAATGACGATAATAATAATAATAATAATAATAATAATAATAATAATAATAATAATAATAATAATAATACGTCTATAAAAGATATTTATATCTGATGAGTATTAAATCCGAGCGATATGATATAAGCGAATGATCTCAATTTATCTTAAGGAAATATTTTTTTCAAGGTATAAATAAATTAGATAAGTTAATTAATTTGATAATAATAACAAATATTTAAATAATTAATTAGGATAATCGATTAAAAGACGATTGGATTAGATAATTAATTTTAACAAAAGGTAGATTAAAAGTATACAGATAATTTATCGAGAAAAATAAAAATTTAATTTGTTGGTTAAGTAAGGAAAAGAGAAAAAAAAACAAGGAAAAAGAGAGAGAGAGAAAGAGAGAGAGAGAGAGAGAGAGAGAGAGAGAGAGAGAGAGAGAGAGAATACAAAAAAGGGAAGGAAAAAGATAGAAAGAGAGAATGTGGGGAGAATTTTTAATTTCTCTCTTTTTTTTTTCTTTTTTTTTTTTTTTTTTCTTTCTTTTTCTTTCTTTTTTTATAGCCACACGTTGATTATCATTGAGAAGAGAAATTTCAATTTTCTTTTCTACAAAGATAACGAATGTTATCGTCACTATCGATCGTTTACAGGATGGGCGGAAGTAATGGGAAACATGGGGTGAGGACGACAGGTAATACGAAAGGACTCGAGGCATCCGCAACGTCCTTGCATTCCAGTGGTCAGGATTCAGGAATCGTAGCACGAGCCTCCTGTCACTGCAGTCACTCCTCGAGTCCTTCGAGCGGTGAAAGTAGCAAGTAAGTTGAAATTTTATTTCATTTAATTCTAATAATGTCCATGCATCTAAATAATTTCAATTTGTACGTAACTACAATCTACAAACACTTTGAACAATTTTCATTTATAAAGAATGGAGAATAATTTTGATTTCAAAAAGAGAGAGAGAGAGAGAGAGAGAGAGAGAGAGAGAGAGAGAGAAAAATATCACATATTCTTCTATCAAAGCCATTCGTAATAATAATTAAGTATGATAATGCATTTTCAATTTTTGTCATTATTAGAAAGAAATTCGATGAATTCATCGTGCTTAAATTAAATTGAAATTAATCGAGTACAAAGTAGTTTGTTCTGAGATTGTTCTATCATCCTCTATCATGATTCCCTTTTCCACAGGCACAATATTAGGGTTAATGTTATTCGAAATGTTTTTTGTCAAAAAAAAAAAAAAAAAAAAAAAAAAAAAAAAAAAAAAAAAAAAAAAAAAGAAAAAAAAGAAAAATAGAAAATGTATAACGATAAAAAGAAGAAAACTTAAATCACAAAAATTTATCATCTAAGGAGATATCTTAGAAATAGTTTCTTTTTTTTTTTTATTTTTATTTTATATATTATTATCTATTGTATCTTATTATCACGCGTTCGTTTTTTCAGTGGTTACGAGGATTCATTGAAATCATTGCAACGCCGTGAAAGAAGTAACGATCTGTCGCGCGGTAGTCACGATACGTCAAGCGTCGTTGGTAGAAGAGCTAATCAAGCATTAACGAGAAGACGACAACGTTTTAATTCCTTTACCAATCTCGAATCCATGTATTCGCACGAGATGACATTGCAAAGGGATCAACGTTGTTGCGTTACCGAGAAGAGACGAAAAAATGCCGATGGACGTGGACACGAGCATAGAAGGGCACATTCCGAGGCTGAAAACAATATCACCGAAACTGTTATCCATGAGCATCCTGGTATGGAATTACCATTGGCTAGTTCTTTACCAAACGCTTCGAGTTTGCACAGTAAGTTAAGAAATTAACAAAATTCTTTAATATATTCGATTCAAATTAATATTCTATATGAACACGAATTATCGTTGTCTATATTATAATGTTTATATCTTCATATATTTATTTATTTATTTATTTTCATTTTTTTTCCAAAACTATATCTCTCAAATCTCATATTATTGGTTTATATCGATTTTAGGAGTGTGTCTGTGTGTGTGTGTGTGTTTGGGCAGGGAGGGGAGTGATGGGCCGGCATCGTCTCTCAGTCTCGAATCAGGAATTGATTTCGATTAATGTCAATTTGAAATTCGTTCATTATCCCCACCCTATTCCATATATATCCTATCAAACGTTCGATACACATTCGATAAAATTGGCCCTGAAACGCGCAAGTGTTTTTTTTCATTGGCTTTATTTACAATTGTTCTCTTATGCCATTGACTGGCGGCTTTAGTTTCCAATTGATTGCCCATTGTAATTTTGTCCCGTCTTCGAGTAAATTAAGTGAGCGAGAGACAAAATTTACATCTTTAATTATACGTTTCGTATTATCGTTATCGTTCGAAAAAAAAAAAAAAAAAAAAAAGAAAAAAAAAAAGAAAAAATCGCGCGTTAAAAGTCAAACAATGATTTTTTTTTTTTTTTTATTGATAGAGAAACGAAAATATTAGATAATTAATGATATTTGCAGAAATTTTTTTTTTCTTTCTTTTCTTCTTTTTTTTTTTTTTTTTTTTTTTTCCATTAGAAAACGACAAAATAATGTTAAGTGTCAATGTTATTAATGTTTTTCGTTAGATCGACGACGATTTTTTTTTTCTTTTTCTTTTTTATCTTTTTTCAAATGATAACAAAACATTATAATTTAATTAGATATTTTATTTTAATGATAGAGATAAAAATAGAGAGAGAGAGAGAGAGAGAGAGAGAGAGAGAGAGAGAGAGAGAGATAGAATAGAGACGACTGATTAATATATTTGATTTTATTTCATTTTCTTGTTCACAGGTGCAACGAGAACGAGCCATATGTTGTATTAGAAGTCTCTGCGGTATTTCACGACGATTAGACGAACCTATGGGTAAGAGGAAGAGGAAGAGGGGAGAAATAACGGTCGTTGAAGAATACGATCACGTTCTTCCTTGTATCTCTCTCTCTCTCTTTCTCTCTCTCCCTCTTCCTCTTCCTCTCTTGTTCACCAACATGCAGAGTTTCTAACTGCAACGGGTCATAATGCTAATTCGAATGGAATCTTCACGAGCGATATATGCCGTTAGGCAATGCAAATAGTATTGCGAGTTAAGTGAGAATATTTAAACGTGAAATGGTGTTTATATTGTCCGAAACAAGGAAAAGGACGATCCTAAACGTTAAAATATCGCTAGAACGTTAATAATAATAATAATAATAATTATTATTATTATTATTATTATTATTATTATTATTATTGTTATTATTACTATTATTATATAATATTATATATTATTATATATTATAATATATTATTATTATTATTTTTTTTTTTTTTTATTTTTTTTTTCGCGAATGATATATATATATATATATATATATATATATATTAATAGAGATTAGACGTCGTGTCATTTTCGTTGCCAAAGTAACTCGTACGTCGGGATTCGTGAGCCAGGTTCGTTTTTCATTTTAG
>NC_062199.1:3487617-3490117 GCF_912470025.1 Vespa velutina | reverse complement strand
TTTTCTTTTTCTGGTAGATTAATATATAAAAAGGACCTTCGCAAAAGTGGATAATGTTTATATGTATATAATAAAATATTTCTGTCTTTGCGTAACTGCAAGCGCATGTTTCGATAATCTTAAGTGTGTATATTTATATATACATATATTCAGAATATCTTTCATGGACTTCTATATATCAGCAGATTCCAGAGATGTCGACGAGATGGTTTAGTGGCTGAAAACATTTGTAAGGAATTTCAGGGATATTCATATACACACACATATATATATATATATATATATATGTATATAAAATGGAAAAATGTTATGTGAATATATTGAAAATCAAAAGATTTTCCCTTTCGTTCGTTCCATTATCCAATAATTAATAATAGAAATTTTCTTTATTAAAAATAAATCGATACGTTGGATAAAGTTTAGATTTATTAATAAATGAAATAACAAATAGATGAATAAACATTGTCGAGTTAAAATTTTTCAGATTCCATTAAAAATATGCGATAGAAAACGTGCAGCTGTTATTTCAATGGTATTTCATTCTAGTCGGTGAAAGCGATATTTCGTTCGTATAAATCTGGAAAATGTGCTGCCCGAACGATAGTTATAGAGTCGATAACTCCGAACGTTTTATTGTTACAATAGAAGGAACGAAAATTGGTGATAGTATCGGTGTATCAAAGTGAGAGACAGAGAGAGAGAGAGAGAGAGAGAGAGAGAGAGAGAGAGAGAGAGAGAGAGAGAGAGAGAAAGAGAGAGAGAGAGAGAGAAACACACATACACATACATGTACATACAAATATACAAACACGTACCGACAAACGTAGACCCTGATAACCTACGGTTTACGAGTTTTAGCTTCAAGAGGAATGCTACTACTACGGTTTTATCACCAGTCGACAAACGAGCTGCCGCTCGGTGGTCTTCCCGTTCTACGACGAAATTAAAGTTCCCTCTATCGTTTGCCGAATTTCCCTATGCGGATATTTCTCCGTATAAATCCAAACACAAGGAGACAATCAGTCGGCTCTTTTTAATATCTATATATAATCTATATATATTTATATATATATATATATATATATATATATATATATGCATTTATGTATATTACATGCGTCAAATATTAACGAAGTAGAAAAAAACGAAGGAATGTTCCTTCTCCTTTTTTCCTTTCTTTCTTTCTTTTTTCTTTTTTCTTTTTTCCTTTCCTTCTTTTTCTTTTTTTTTTTCTTTTAATTTCTTCTATTTTCCTTCATCATCATCATTTATTCGTCGACGATCGTGCGGCGCGATTTTTCGAGTTAAAGGCGATTAACTTTGACGGTGTAGAAAATCGTTATTTACGAGAGAAAGATTCCTGGCAAATCTCTATCCTATCCTATATTTAACAAAAAATAAAAAGAGGATGGAGAAAAAGGAAAAGGATTTTCATCGTCCGATCGTTTGAGGGATGAAGAGTGTGGGGTTGTTGAAGTTAACGAATACGATCGCGTCGGATTAAGACCTCGAAGCTTTTCGTTCATCGAAATACGAATGTTGTTTGGTAGATAGTTAGTTCAGGGGCTATTGATAAAACCATCTAACATTCTTCTAACAATTGAATTGAGAATTATAAATGAATAGAGGTAAATAAATAATATAAAATAATTACATTAACTCTATTGTATTAAATTTATAATATATATGTAGATAAATATATATAATATATATAATTAAACATAATATTATATTATATATATTTTTTATATATTTTATATATATATATATATGTTTATATATATTTTATATATATTTTTATATACATGTATTTATTATATTTGTATACATATTTTTTTTTCTTTCTTTTTTTTCTTTTTTATTATAAATTTTTTCGGAACGATAGATTTAAAAATGTTTTCTGTCGTAAAAATGTTTTTTATCCAAAAGAATAAAAATAGAAAGAAAAGAAAAAAAAGAATAAAATAAACAAAAAATTAAAAAAAAAAGAAAGTTAAACGAAGAGAAAGAAAAATAAAAGAAAATGGAAATAAAAGAAATTAAATCATCATAATCGTCGTTAATCGATTGTACGACGATAAAGATACGATAATTCCTTAAATCAGGATAATTAGCATATTCGATTTGTATGGAAATATCCAATAGGATAAGTATTTATTATTGGAGGATTCTAACGACTCTATTTTCCATTTTATTCTATTATAATTCACCTCGAGCTTATGCTACAGTTTTCCTTGTGTAAAGAAAAAAGAAAGAAAAAAAAAAAAAAAAAGAAAAGAAAGAAAAAGAAAAGAAAAGAACACGAACGATAAGTTCAAAGAAATGATCTTTCCCAATTCTCTAGAATCTCCGAACGACCTTGATCTCTCAACCGACCTTAACCGAGCGATTGCGAATATTAGAGACAGGAGAGAAAAAGTATTCTACAATTTGTTTCGTGCGATTAAAAAAAAAAAAAAAAAAGAAAAGAAGGGGCGATTAGTTTTCGAAAGAAATATGC
>NC_062199.1:3475117-3482617 GCF_912470025.1 Vespa velutina | reverse complement strand
GGAATATTTTTTATATCATGTTTTTTATATCATGGTAAGGATCATGAGCAGTCCTATCGAATGTACTAATAATAGTAGTAATAGTAATAGTAATAGTAATAGTAATAATAATAGTAATAGTAGTAGTAATAATAGTAGTAGTTACAGTAGTAATAATAGTAATAGTAATAGTAGTAGTAATAGTAATAAAAATAATAATAGTAGTAGTAATAATAGTGATAGTAGTAATAATAATAATAATAATAATAATAGTAATAATAATTGTAATAAGAAAAATAATAGTAATAATAATAGTAATAAGGATAATAATAGTAGTAATAACAGTAATGATGGTAATAAGAATAATAATAGTAGTAATAATAGTAATAATAATAATAATAGAGATAATAGTAGATACAAAATATGAAGGTTACAAGTGAATCGAAGTAAATAGACTTATTTTATTTTATTTTATTTTATTTTTTTTTTTTAACTGAATAGAGCGGGAAGGATTCTCCTCCTCTTTGTTTAGACAAATCCATAGATATCTATATCATGGAAAAACATGCGCACAAATTTAAATCCATGCACGTACATATATATATATATATATATTTATTTATTTATTTATCTATCTATATACATATAAATATATATGTCTGTGTATTACTATATATACATGTATATATATATATATATATACAATATATATGTACTTAGGTATATTTTAAAAGCGTTGATGTCTATGTGTACGAATTTTTGTTCGTTATGTCAGGTTGGGCCGACTATATGCTATGAGAGTAAGTACATCGCATGCGGCTTGCATGTGCCGCCTCTTGTAAGAACGCTTGCGCAGTATTAGAGTTTCGGCAGACAGCTCGCCGCTACGGGTGCATCTCGCGGCAGTTCGCGGTCGCCTTCTAAAGCAAGCTCATTAGTCGCTCAGAGCAGCACCGGCACCGCGACAGATTTTTTTTCTTATCCTTCTTTTTTCATACACGTCCGTCAATCGTTAAAAATCTTTAAGAAATCTAATCGACTAATCCCTTTCCCTTAGTTGGTGTCACTTCCTTTTTCTCACACAAACACACACGCACACACATACACACATTTTATCTTTCACTTTTACCTTTATTGTACATTAATTTTCTTTCTCTATTTTTCACACATACAACCTCTTTCTATATCTCTCGAAACTTTTGTTTTTTCCTCATTTTGTCCACTTTTCTTACAACATATACATATATAAATTATTTTCTTCGTTCACGTATCCACCACGTTGTATGGTTGTAACAATACGTTGATAAAGGGAATGGTAATAAAAAAAAAAAAAAATTAAGGAAAGTTACTTTGGATCATTGGATTGGATTGGCGTGCACGTGCGAGGTAGCTAACGAAGTACGGGGGAGCGTCGAACTCTGAACGCGCGTTACGATTAAAGGAAAGCGTGCAGGGACCCGAGTCGAATGTCACGGACTAGGTCGATCTAAGTGTCGTGGCACTAATAAAGATCGGAAGAGTTTACGTATGGAACGATGTTAAATCACGTACTGGCATAAATTTTCTCAACGTGAGCGAGAGGATCGAGCCATTTATCTGAATAGAAGATTGTCCTTGTGAGGTGAGGTCAAATTATAGAAACATAGAAGACGTAACATATAGACGAACGAAGACAGAAAGATAGACAAATGGAAAGACTCGATTGTTTTCGATTGGTCGTAATAGAAAAAAAATAACGAGTGAAGAAGAAAAAAGAAAAAGAAGAAGAGGAAAAAGAGGAAGAAGAGGAAGAGGAAGAAGGAAGAGTAAGAGGAGATTGAAGTTGTAAAACTTTCTCGTAGTAAAAAAAAAGAGTAGAACGTGCTTTCGGGCAAGCTCTGTGTGGGCGTCGAGGTGAACGTAGGTCATCGACACGACGTCGATGAAGATCTGAGGAATAATTGGAAGAGGACATTGGTAACCAAATAGAAGATCGGGTAGTAGTACCTAGTTAGAAAGATCTTCTGTTTCTTTTTTTTTTTTTTCTTTTTTTTTTCTTTTTTTTTTTCTTTGGTTAGTTGATTGTTATTGTTGTTGTTATTGCTATTGTTGTTGTTGTTGTTGTTGTTATTGTTGTTGTTGTTGTTATCATCGTCGTCGTCGTCGTCGTCGTCGTCGTCGTCGTCGTCGTCGTCGTCGTCGTCATCGTCGTCGTCGGCCGATGATCAACGTCGAGACACCGACGTTCCGACATTATACACTCAAGTTCCCGATGCTGCAGCCACCCTCTCCGCTTTTGGAGATGGCGTCCCTGCGTTTACCGGACTCGGAGGAGTTCGACGTCGACACGCGTCGTAGGAGCAACAACGGCAACATGCTACCTACGACGATAGCTACTACTCCACCGGTTACCGGTACATTTCAACAGATCAAGAATGATGTTGGTGATTATTTAAATAATTTATTGGTCGAGGCCATTACCATTAGTCCTAGCCGTGATATTGGAGCACCCTCTATCGAGGATGAACAAACTGGACTTTTCAACGCTAGTAAAACGGAAAATAATTCAACGATCGAGCAATTACCTGATCGACTTTATAGGCATACCATGGCCATGTCAGCGGTTTATTGCGTGGCCTATGTTCTCGTATTTGTCGTTGGTCTTATCGGGAACAGTTTCGTAATAGCTGTCGTTTACCGTTCACCAAGGATGAGGACCGTCACCAATTTCTTCATCGTCAATCTCGCTGTCGCTGATGTATTGGTCATCGTATTTTGCTTACCGGCAACACTGATGAGCAACATATTTGTCCGTGAGTAGATACTACTAAAGATAGATAAATATATCGATATAAGTAATATTATATGTACACACCTCTTATTTATCTATAATATCCATGTAAAGGAAGAATTTTATTCTTCGATTTTTACCATCCTATTACTGTCATTTATCTATACATACATACATACATACATACATACATACATATATATATATATATATATATATATATATATATCGTTCTATTGGTCTCTGGTATAACTTTCTAACGTAACACGACGCTCGTTTAGGGTCGTTTAACTTTTCAAGGATAAGGAAACTTGGAGATAGAGATAGAGAGAGAGAGAGAGAAAAACTGTGGATGCTTTTTAAGAGAAGACACTTTTCTCAAAGATTTATATTACCAAAAGATAAGAGTCTAAACTATTCGAAAAAGAATTACGAATTTTTTGTCGTACGATCGATCGATTAGACCGGAAGAAGAGCTTAATCCTCGACTAGTAGTTAGTTTTCTTTTATTTTCGTCATTATCCTTTCTTTCTTTCCTTCACTCTTTTCTTTTCTACCTTTCTTCCCTTCGAAAAAAAGAAAAAAAAAAGAAAAGAAAAAAAAGAAAAAAAGAAAAAAGAAACGAAAGTGAGAACCTCTTAAAAAGTCCTTTTGAGGTGTGTTACGAAGAAAAAATAAATAAATAAATAAATAAATAAATAAATAAATAAATAAAAACAAATATAAAAAAAAAGAAAAAACAGGGAACAACGTTCTTTGAAGTGAGGCGATTGTGTATGCTGGTCAAGCACCCGCCGAGGTATACTAGGCTGCATGTGGTCCATTTGTCGACGATTTGTCGGTCTCATTTTCTCTCTCTCTCTCCCTCTCTCTCTCTATTTCTATCTCTATCTCTATCTATCTTTGAGTGTATATATATATATGTATATATATACATCTCTCTCTTCCTCTCTCTCTCTCTTTCTCTCTTCCTCTCTCTCTCTCTCTCTCTCTCTCTCTTTCTCTAAAGAGATGGTGGCGTGGGGCGTAAAGGGTGTAGTAGGTCGTTTTGCTCTGGAGGGGATCCCTTGGTACTTCGAAATCGATTCTACCTCGACGCCCTGCAGCGCGATGTTCGCGGAACCATCAAAGTCACGATATCACGATTGCATTTCGACGGATTGCTCCTAGAGTTTCGATTTCAAGTAATTGCACCATAAATTATTACGACGATTGCTTGCTCGCTTCCTCGCTCGCTCGTTCTGACTTTATTTTTTTCCCCCTTCTCTTACCAAAAAATTTTCTTTCATATAAATAATGGTTTTTATATACTTTTACCAACGATATTGAAGGATTAGTTAAAAATCACACTGAGATACGATAAATTTATATGTGTCGTTTATTTCAATAATATATATTATACATAAAATACATGATGTCAATTAAAACGATCGTTTTTATGAATATAATTAAAAAAATATATTTGTATATATAATTATAATAAGTTGTTGCTCGGGTAAGTGTTAAAAAAAGGGGAAAAAAAAAAAAAAAGAAAAAGAAATTTACGGAAAGAAAAAAGAATTCGTTAGAAGGAAAAGTGTCGAAATCCTGAAAGGAGAAAATCGTCGTAGTATATATATATATATATATTTGCGTTTCCGTGGCCCATTTACTCAGCCAAGGCCACGGTGAAAATGATTTTTTTATTGCAGATAGGATAGACGATATATATATATATATATATATATATATATATATATATATATATATTTTATTTATTTAATAGTTTTCTCTCCGCACCGTATAATGTTTTTTGTTCTCAATTACTATTACTACTATTATTATTATTATTATTATTATTATTATTATTATTATTATTATTATTATTATTATTATTATTATTATTATTATTATTATTATAATGATTATTATTATTATTATCATCATCCTCACCATCATCATTATTGTCGTCGCCATCGTCATCATTATCATCATTCTCGACGTTGTCGGTTGCCATCATAAAATTTTATTATTATTCAGATTCCATGCACAAAGGTTCCTGCATAGAGAGCGCTTCGCTTGTATTAGCTGTTCTCATTAACGATATTTCGATGAAGCTAATATATATATATATATATATATATATATATATATATATATATATATATATATATATCGTACGATAAAATAAAATATTTATTTGAATTGCGTTTACAATATTACAATGCACATATAAAGGATCGATACCGAGCTATCGATCTTTTAAAATGATCTTTTACATATTTTTTTTTTTTTTTTTCATACCTAGATCATTCATGAATTTAGTTATTCTAATGTTTCAATAGTCGATATTCATAGTTCTATTATTCATACCGTTCGATATCTAGCATTTACATTTCGTTTCATTTTATTCAGTTAAAAGTTTTATATAGAAAGGACAGGCACGTTTTGTCTCTTAAGTATTCAGTTAGGTTACGGAGCTCATTTTTATGGGAAGGGGGGTCCTTCAATTTCCTGGTTATTTCGTTTTATTAGCTCTACACGTGTTTACTTGGTCAGGTCAACTCAGGTTCAAAAGATCACGCAGGGATCATTATGAATCAATGATTCTCTTTTTTCTTTGTTTCATCTTTTTCCTAACATTTTATTTATTATTCTTATTTTATTTTCTTTCCTTTCTTTTCTTTTTCTTTTTGCTCTTCTGTTCCTCTTTTTTTTCTTTTCTTTTTTCTTCTTTCTCAAGTTATATCATAATTAGTAATTCATAGTAATTTCATAATAATTAATAATCACGTTTTTCTCAATGTATTAATTGAATTTTCTTTTATTTTCCCTTTTATTTCGAATGATTTTTTCGAATATTTCTTTTCTTTCTCTTCGTCTTCTTCTTCTTCTTCTTCTTCTTATTTTCCTTCTTCTTGCCAAAAAAACAAATTGACTGAATAGAATTCGAAAAAAATTATATTTGCTAAATCCATTCGAAATTATTTGTATTAATCGAATCGACTCATTTATCGATTCGATCATTATTTCCTTATCTTTATTTTCCGATCTTATCTTTAAACAGATGATACGACGTTAGAGACTTTCACGAAAAAAAAAAAAAGAAAAAAAAAAGAAGAAAAAAAAATCGTTCGATTTATTCTTCCTCTTGAGAATGAATTCCAAAGATAAACCCCTACCACTTTTCTTATACTTCGCGTTCACTTTGAATCACGATTATAAAAGGAACCATTCGTGAACGATTTTGCGACGTTACATTACGATTTTTTTCTTTTCTTTTCTTTTCTCTTCTTTTGGATTCATTGCCATTTAAATTATCATTCTCCTTTAGAAATAATAGATAATTTATAATTATTATTAACATCTATAAATAGATAATTATAAAAGATAAACAATCTATATGTTACAATTATCAATATGTAACAATCTATTTATATTTATAAATGGACAATTATACATATAGATAATTTATATATATATATATATATATATATATATATATATATATATATATATATTATAATAATTAATTATTAATAATTTATCAATTTTATTTATTAATTATTTATTGATAATTTATATTTATAAGTTTATATAAGTAAAGATTTTCTATCACCCCTCCCTCCCTTTCCCCCCCCTTAAGATATTTTTCTCTTTCTTTCTTTTTTTTTTTTTTTGCTTTTCTCTTTTCTCTCTTTTCCCGCCAAATATTTCAGATCGATTTGTTTATTATTTCCCTTTTTTTCTCTGGATTTTTTTCTCCTTCTTTTTCTTCTTTTTCTTTCTTTTCTTTTCGTCCAATGTCCAATAAAAAGAAATACGTTTGGGTACGATTATTTTCCATTTGTTCATATTTTTTTTTTTTTTTTTTTTTTTTTTTTTTTTTTAATGAACGACTTGTTTATGGTCACGCATAGCACGCTGGCACGTGCCTTGGGTCTGCATTAGCATTGTTGACAACGTTTTTACAAGTGTCACCGTTCAAAAGAAAAATAAAATGGTTTCGTAAGAGAATATATTATATTCTAACACAAGGCTAAGTTTTTCTACTAGTGAGTAATAGTTTATTCGCAGGGGGACATTTTCTAATACGATTGTTTTCTTATCTTAATTTTTTTTTTTCTTCTTTCATTCTTTTCTTCTTCTTCTTCTTCTTTCTTTTTTTTTTTCTTTCTTTAATCGTCATTCCACAAAAATTCCTTTCTCCTCTTTAGAATTCCTCTTTCCCGATTGAAACAGATCCGAACACCGGGCAAACTAAACAGAATTCACATTCCATTTTCAATCTTTCATTCTTAAAGTACTTTAAGCACGTTCGAAAGCTCTCGTGCTCAGGGAGAACGAATTCAAAGTTAAGAAACTTCAATAAAAGCAAAAACCTATTTCATACGACCTTACCTTACGAAGCACGAATATTTCTTCCCTTAATATACAATTAAATTGTCGTCGTCGTTGTCGTTGTCGTCGTCGTCGTAAAAATGTTAAAAAAAAAAAAAAAAAAAATAGGAAAAAGAAAAAAAATCGGAAAGTAAAAAAAGAAAAATCGAACGTCAACGGGAGGGAACTTGACAAAATCATGAAAATAAATGAATACGATATGTAATAATTTTTATCCGTTGAAAAAAAAAAAGAAAAGAAAAGAAAAGAAAAGAAAAGAATCGTGAAAAAATAACTTTTAATCCTCCGATCTATAATGATTATTTCTTCTGGATCGAGATAGATGGAAGAAAAAAAACAAAAAAAAAAAAAAAAAAAGAAAACAGAAATGA